>NC_056726.1:1433961245-1434143232 GCF_019279795.1 Protopterus annectens
CCTCTTCCACATAACATGTCTGGCATTCTGATTCATCACTGGGATGATATCAGGAATGAAGGCACTAAATAATGATTTATCTTTCTCCCCCATTTTGTTGGGCTGTCTCCACAGCTTTTTTCATAACATGTAGTGGAGTCATACCTCAGAACCATAACTCTCAACCTCTTAGTACAAGAAATCTGGCCAAAGGGTGTCAAAATGGGGGGACAATGGTCCCAAACGAGGGACATATTTTAAATATTGCTCTTATAAATGTAGAAAGTTGCTAGAGTAACACAATTTGTTTCATCATACATGTTCTGAAGTATGTAAGGTCTGAAAATGAAATGTATGTCATCATTTACTGACAGAAATCCTCAAACCATCACAGTGATTTTACCAGAGAAATAAAAATAATCTGTGGAACACACAAGAAGTATGAACAATAAACCTGGACATTCTGAAACATTCCAGCCAGTTGAGAGGTATGCTCAGAATCTTTTAGTGGGATGAATGTGGACCAAGCCTGACAAAGTGGGGGGAGAAAGACATGAAAATAGGGACATATCTGAAATACTGGAGTAGATAAGCTGACACCGTTGCTGCAGTAACACCCTGTCTGTTCTAGCATATATTGACTGAAATAGCACAAGTCCAACCTCAATTCATTCTCACTAATTAGTGACTTAAATCCTCACATCATCCTACTGATATGACAGAGATACACAACACTTATGGGGGCCACACAACAGTATGTCCTACAAATATCTGGACATAACATCACATTAGGGAAACTACACTGTGCTGCTAAGCATGTCACCAAGCACCATCCAAACTACAGTCAGACTGACACAACACTAACCCAAATACACTATGGGAATTACACATGTATATGAAAATATATAAGGCACTACAGGGATGTAACAGCACTGAAAAACAGACACCAGTGTGAAAGTGCATACCCACAAATAATTTCACCACAGTCACAGTGACATACTGGAAGGCCAAATGAACAGTAGACTATAAGGACTGTGTGAACAAAAACATCATGTTTGCCACTCACACACTCCCCCTACATATAATGGCCTAATTCACAGTGTAGTATGAATCCTGACCATTGTACAGGGCATGTCTCAGTCTACCCCTAAAAACATATACAACCGATAGACCACCAGAAACTGGAGCGGCATACACTGTCAAATAGAAAAGGAGCCATAACAATTACACCTACTCCCTCCATACACAAGTCAATTAACATTGACACATTACACTGCTATACAATCCTGACAGTCTGTCAACAATTGCCAGTAATACACAGACCTCTCAACTGTACAGAGTCCCACAGAATGTCCAGTCTTTGTCCTCGTATATAAGGCCTCTTCCACATAACATGTTTGGCATTCTGATACATCACTGGGATGATATCAGGAATGAAGGTACTAAATAATGATATACCATTCTCCCCATTTTGTTGGGCTGTCTCCACAGTTTTTTTGTAAGACGTATTTCCAGCTACTCTCTGTGATGCTGTTGTTCACACACCTCCATGACGTCCTCCTCACAGGCAAGGAAAAGGGGCAACACCCACATGAAGTATTCAATTATAGGAGTGTGTTGCCATGCCATTCACTATAGGAATAACAACACAGCTGTTCTGCATGCAAATAGCAAGTGGGGGATACCAATTGGTGCACAGGCCATCAGTTGCTCATGAGCATTACCTACAAAAGGCAAGCTGCTGCCTATGCAAAACCGATGTATACCCTACATCTAGGAGAGAGAGAGAGAGAGAGAGAGGACAGACAGCCAGACAAAAAACAAACAAACCAACAGAAATCAGAATAAAAACAACTATACTTTGAAAAAAAAAGGTATGTCAAACAAGTGAGCATGTAATGGAATGCAGTAGGGAGTATGTAATAATGGGAAAAAGGAAGTGTAACAAATATGTCTCAACAAGACTTGCTGTACTGATATATTGCTGATTAGAACATATGGCCATAGCATATGGGTCTGTCTGCAGTGACATAGATCACAGCTCAGGCCCCTGAGTCACCCCAGGAACACCAAACCGGATCATCTGTTTCCATTTCTTTCTGTGCTCTGCATCTTGCTCTGTCACACCAACCACCTGCATCTCCTCTCTCACCACATCCAGAAACCTTATCTTAGGCCTTCCTCTTTTCCTCTTACCTGGCAGCCTCATCCTTACCATTCTTTTCCCAATATACTCAGCATCCCTCCTCGACACATGTCCAAAGCAACATAATTTCATCTCTCTGGCTTTGTCTCCAAACCGTCCAACCTGGGCTGACCCTCTAATATACATATTCCTAATCCTGTCCAACCTCGTCACAACCAGTGCAAATCTTAACATCTTTATCTCTGCCACGTCCAGCTCTGAATTCTGCCATTTTTTCAATGCCACTGTCTATAACCCATATAACATAGCAGGTCTCATTACCCTCTTCTAGACCTTCCATTTCACTCTTAATGATACTCATCTGTCACAAATCATTTCTGACACTATTTTCCACCCTCTCTGTCCTGCCTATACTCTCTTCTTTACATCTCTACCACACTAGTCATTACTCTGAAATGTTGATCCCAGGTTTTTAAACTCACCCACCTTCACCAACTCTACTCGCTGCATCCTCATCATTCCTTTATCCTACCTCTCATTCAGACACATATTCTGTCTTAGTCCTGCTGACTTTCAATCCTCTCCTGTCTAGAGCATATCTCCACCTCTCCTGGGTCTCCTCAACCTGTTCCCTACTCTCACTACATATCACAATGTCATCTGCAAACATCATAGTCAATGGGGACTCCTGTCTGATCCCCCCACTGCAAATATAAAGGACTCATAGCTGATCCCTGATGTAATCCCACCTCCACCTTAAATGCATCCGTCACTCCCACCGCAGACCTCACTGCTGTCAGACTACTCTTGTACATATACTGTACCAATCTTACATATTTCTCTGCCACTCCTGACTTCCTCATATGATACCACAACTCATCTCTAGGCACCCAGTCATATGCTTTCTCTAAGTCCAGAAAGACATGATGCAACTCCTTCTGACCTTCTCTGAACTTCTCCATCAACACTCTCAGAGCAAACCGCATCTGCAGTGCTTTTTCCTGGCATGAAACCATACTGCTGATCACTAATTATCACCTCCCTTCTTAACCTAGCTTCCACAACACATTCCCCATGATTTAATGCTGTGACTGATCAACGTTATCCCTCTGTAGTTATTACAGCTTTGCACATCACCCTTATTCTTAAAATTGGTACCCAAATACTTTTTCTCCACTCCTCATGCATCTACTCATTTTCCAAGATTTATTTAAACAATCTGGTTAAAAACTCCACTGCTATTTCTCCTAAACACCTCCATGCTTTCACAGGTATGTCATCTGGACAAACAGCCTTTCCATTCTTTATCCTCTTCATAGCTATCCTTACTTCCACCTTGCTAATCCGTTTCACTTTATGATTCACCATACTCACATCATTCAACCTTCTCTCTCTCTCATTCTCTTCATTCATCAGCCCCTCAAAGTACTCTTTCCATCTGCCCAGCACACTCTTCTCACTTGTGAGTATGTTTCCCTCATTATCCTTTATTACCCTTATCTGCTGCACATCTTTCGTAGCTCAATCCCGCTGTCTAGCCAATCAGTACAGGTCCTTTTCTCCATCCTTAGTGTCCAACCTGTCATACAACTCTTAATATCCCTAATCCTTAGCCTTCGCCACATCTCTCTTTGCCATGCACCTCATCTCCTTATACTCCTGTCTACTTTCTTCATCTCTCTGACAATCCCACGTCTTCACCAACCTCTTTCTCTGTATACTCTCCTGTACTTCCTCATTCCACCACCAGGTCTTCTTGTGATCCTTCCTCTGTCCAGATGTCTCATCAAGCTCCTTTCTAGCCGTCTCCCTTACTAGCTCTGCTGTAGATACCCAGATATTCAGTACCTCTTCACTGCCACCCAGTGCCTGTCTTAACTCTTCCCTGAACTGAACCTCACAATCCCCCTTTTTTAGTTTCCACCATTTGATCCTTGGTGCTGCCCTCACACTCCTCCTCCTCTTCTTGATCACCAATATCACCTCACAGACCAACATTCTATGCTGCCTAACTACACTTTCCCGTCACCACTTTACAGTCTCCAATCGCCTTCAAACTGGCCTCCCTGCATAGGATATAATCCACCTGTGAGCATCTTTCTCCACTCTTGGATGTCACCATATGCTCCTTCCTCTTGTTAAAATATGTATTCACCACAGCAATGTCCATCCTTTTAGCAAAATCCACTACCATCTCACCTTCTGCATTCCTTTGCTTAACACCCTACCTACTCATCACTTCCTCATCCCCACTGTTCCCTTCACCAACATGCCCACTAAAATCTGCTGCAATCACCACTCTCTTATCCTTGGGTACAGTCATCTCCACTTCATCCAACTCACTCCAAATTTTTCTTTCTCATCCATCGCACACCCAACTTGTGGAGCATATGCACTAACAACATTCATCATTACACCAACAATTTCCAGCTTCATAAGCATGACTGTATCCGACACTCTTTTCACCTCCAAAACCACTCTTGGCATACTGTTCCTTCAGGATAACCCCTACACCATTTCTCCTCCCATCCACACCATGACAGAACAATTTGGACCCACCTCCGATACACGTAGCCTTATCCGCCTTCCATCTGGTCTCTTGCACACACAATATATCAACCTTCCATATGTCCATCATATCAGCTAGCTCTATCTCTATACCAATCATACTCCCAATATTAAAAGTTCCTACCCTCACTATCACAGTCCTAACCTTTCTCGTATCTTCCTGCCATATGAGTATCTGACATCCTCCAGGGTATGCAAGTGAATGCAAAGGCTACTGTGCTATGAAATGACTTAAGTGTGTTACAGCAATATTAAGAAAGTGTCACTAATTTTGTCCCATCACCCTATGCATGTGCAGCATCCTCCAGATGTCCTGCTCTAACAGGTTGAGAGGAATGACTGAGCCTCAAGAGTGTAAATACAGTGTGCCATACTGACATAGAACATAAATGTATATCAGGTATTACAACAGACATGGGATGCAAAATGTCAGGTAAATAAGCTGTACATGTTGCACACATGGGTAATCTTAGTTTCTGTGCATCCAAAAGAGTTAGATTTCTACAGATACTGGTTGTTGCATTGCCCTGACAGACATGGGTACTAGAATAAGCATGATTATCAGGTTGATACTGGAGAGGTGTCCAACTGTGCTAGGGACCTTGTGTCCATGCCTACTACAAACAGCTATATCACCACCTACATAGCTGTATGCACTCAGCAATACCTTACTTGCAAAATCTGCCTCCACCAAGGTAGAGAAATCCCCTGGACAGCAGCAAAACACAAACCACATAATTGGTCACTATATTGGCTGTACAGGGCAAAGTAGGAGCAGGCACCAACTTGGCAGAAAGTCAACCTTTGTCTGAATAACCATAGAAGGTCACAGCTGGATTACTCTAAAGCTAACTATGAGTACAAATTGGACACATCCACCAAGGGCAATCACAAGGCTGTCTTCACATATGTCTGCAATCTCAGAGGCAACAACCCAACCCACCCTCTAATGGTGGTGAATCACACCACATACACACACATCATAGCTATAGCCAACCTGCTGCAGACAGGTTTAGGACAAACATCACCCCCCCCCCCGGATCACCATCAGTATAGGTGGATATGCACAACACTCGCACCCCTCCCCTCATCATCAGGGAGCAGGTGCATACTGTCTAATCAAAGTCAACAAAAGCAACTTTCTATGGGACCTGATAACATTCCTGTCTGCATCCTACATCAACTCAGGCATACGTTTCCAGCTCCCTTACACACTGTATGCAAGCAAAGCCTGAGCACCATTGACATACCATCTGCAAGGAAGATGGCCACTGTCATCCCTCTACACAAGTGTGAATGATGAATGGTGGTTTATGTAATGTGCTGCCAATCATTGGGGAGAACATGACACATCAGGACCAGAAGTGCAATGCAGGATCATACTGTGCTGATAGATGACAGAGGTATGATGTGGTTGTAAGTGGGGGCTAATGATAGGCAATGTTGATGTGCTGGCTCTGTAAATAACTTTGGGCAATGTCTGAGGTCATGTGATGTGTTTCCCTGTTTATGTCTTCCAGGTGACATGTAGCGGCAGCCAGCATATATTGCAGCTGAAAATGCAGCTATCCCCAATGCCATAATCCAGCACCATGGGATGATGTTTGGCCGTGGCTGACAAAATCTGTGGGACCGGACTACCCTGTGGGATGACCTTGTCCATAGAGTTAATACCTTGGGCAATCATGGCCGCACATATGATCAGGTCAGGCATCGGGCAACTGACCTGATAAGTTGTGCCTGGCAAAGGGCTGCTGCCATGGCCAGGGACCTTACTGCTACAGGTGGGGGTCCAGCCATACAGGCCCCACTTATGGCAACAGAGGAGCTCATTGCCAACCTTGGGGTAGCCCCCACACAACAGCTAAAACAAGAAACTCAAGTTGTGGATGTGGATGGCACCCAGGCAACAGACGAGGAGTGTCCAGGTAAAGCCACAGTGCACATCAATTTAATCATGTAGCAGTCATACTGTCTTCTATAGTGTATCTAGATGCATATGTCAGTTCAAACTGCATTTGTCGGTAAAATTTAGTAATGCACACAAGTGTACATCTATGGTGAAGGACAGAAAATTGTGTACTATCAGAGCCTGTACTGTACATGTGCAGAAAAGTTGCATTCCTCTTGTACCAAAGCCAAATGTGAGTCTGATGATAATACCTCTCCCCCACAACTACATAGGTATCTCTTGTCTGGATGTGAGACAGCAGGCTGAAGTCAGTGAGTATGGGATTTTCCTGTTGTGGCTCACCAGTGCCCCAGGCATGTTAATGTCATGCATTTGAACATGCACACAGCTATTATTTTCAGCCATATTGTGATATCTGCATGTTCACTTTTGGTGGGGTTAACTGCATTGCATCACAGTGGTCATCACAGGGGCCTATTTGCAGGAGATGTAACATATCTGTAGCATACCTTACAATCTATCATTTCAAGAAATCTGGACAAAGACTGACAAAATGTGAAGGGCAAAGGCCCAAAACTAGGGACATATTTTATAAACTAGTGTTATACAGTGCATATAAATGGTGTACACACACCTGTTAGCATACCAGGTATTTGTGATATACAAAAATTACAGCACAATAAAACATTTTTGAACCCTTCCAACCTTTCTTGTGACCTATAACCTGTACAATTCAATTCTAAAACAAACAAGTCTGTTAGGGTAACAGTTATGACACACAAAAAATGTACCAGAAGCTAGATGCATACGGGTGCACAGGCTGAATCTAATACTGTGTTGAAGCAGCTTTCAATATAATTACAGCATTACATCTTCTTGGATACATGCCTGCCATCCATTACAGAAACTCTTTGATTAACCGCAAATAACGGTCAGCTGTCCTACCAGGATTATCCTAACATTTACTCCGTTGCCTGCTAAAGCAACAGCCATAGTTTGCATAGAGCTTATGAAGCAGCAAAGGGATCTCATCTGTGAAAGGTATCATCCCAGAGAAGGGTGCACATACATTTCCACAGCATTACATATACCATGGAACACAGTGAAGGCAGTCATCAAATGGTGGTGAAAATATGGGACAACAGTGACATTACAAAGAACTGGACATCCCTCCAAATGTGTGGAAAAGACAAGACCAAAAATGGTCAGGGAACCTGCCAGGAGACCTACAGCAACACTAAAGGAGTTGCAGGAATCTCTGGCAAGTACTGATTGTGTACTGCATGTGACAACAATCTTCCATATTCTCCATATATCTGGCCTATGGGGTAGGGTTGGAAGTTGGAAGCCTTTTCTCACATAGAACAATATCCAGGTCTGGTGAATTTCTCAAGAAAAATACATCAGGTCTCCAATAAGCATGTGGTCAAATGTGTTATAGTGTAATGAGATCAAGTTTGCAAGTTGTGGCCACAATACCAAAAGGTTTGTTTGGTACAATAACAACACTGTTCATCATCAAAAGAACACCATCCCCATGGTGGAGCATGGTGATGGCAGTGTCCTGCTTTGGGGTTGCTGTTCATAAGCTGAAAGTGAACCTTTAGCCAAGGTGGTGGGGACCAGGAACTGTTCCAAATACCAGTCCCTTTTGGCCCAAAATCTTCACGTGTCTGATAGAAAGCTGTAGATGGAGAGGAATTACACCTTTCCACATGACAATGACCCAAACCATACATCAAAATCAAAAAAAGAATGTCTTCACCAGAAGACAGTCAACATTTTGGAATGACCCAGCCACAGTCCACAACTTCATCCAATAGAATGTCTGTGGGGTGCCTTGAAGAGGACTGTGCAGAAGAGATGCCCTTGCAATCTGACAGATTTGGAGGGCTTCTGCAAGGGAGAGTGTACAAATATTGCTAAGTTGAGATGTGCCATGCTGATACACACCTTCCCTAGAGGACAGACTGCTTTTATGAAATCAAAAGGTACCTTAACAAAGCATTATGTTAAGGGTTTGCACAGTCATGCAACCAGCCTATTGTACATATTTCAACTTCTACGTTATCCCTAACCATTTTGTTTGTTCTTTAATTGGGTTGCATAGGTTATAGGGCACATTAAAGGTGGGAAATGTTATCACATTATTTCTGTGGTCTCATGTTATATATCAGACAAACCTGGCATGTTAACAGGTGTGTCTACACTTATAATATACACTGTAAGCTTAGAAGGTTGTTAGTGTAATCAGTGCTGTTGTAACATACATGTACTGCAGGTTTTGAAGTGTAAAGCTCAAAATATGTCATTAATTAGTGACACCAGTCCTCAAATCATCCCAATAACGTGTCAGACAAACACAGGATTTATGAAGAACAGACCAGAAATATGAGCCACACATGTAGACTTTCAGCAACACTCTGCACAGTTGAGAGGTATATTCTGTAGGAGTTGATACTGTGCTATACAGGTGAACAGCAATTATTTGTACATAGGTGCAGTGTGTGCTTCTTGAAGGCCCATTACCTACTAACACTACTCGCATATCACAGAGGTGTATATAAGTAGTAACATTAAGTGTAAAGGGCTGCACTGCATGATGTCAAGGGCCTGTCCAGGGTATATGTAGTGGTCTGACTGTGTTGTGAATGTCACTAGTTGGCTATTGTGAAGTCTGTGTAATGCCTGTCTGCCACCTCACCTGTATGTGTCTGTGTGTGTGTCTTTGTGTGTGCATGTGCGCTTGTGTATGTGTAGCATCAAACGTTATAGTGCTGGTATTAATGTATATATGGTGTATTCCCCCCACAGGTGGACATGGTGGTGGGGGTCCCTCCCACTCAGAATCTGATGTCACTGTCTCTGCAGACTCTGACAATGATGATGGTCATATTCAGGCAGAGCTGGGGTTGTCAGGGGCTGAATCTGGGCCATCAGTTGGCATCACACAGTCATCCGCAATGTTCCCCCCCGCAGTCACAATCCTCACACATACCCTGTCCCCAGCAGCCACAGATGATGGACAGTTGCCAGGTGGTGTCATGGAACAGGCTAGTGTGGTGACTATGGCAGATGTGAATGTAGACACTGGCTATAACCAGAGTGCAGGCGATGTCTCACACAGGCAGATGGACAGAGGTTTTTGCAGGACTGCTGCTTATCAAGCTGATATCACAAGTGCCACAGCAGGTGTCACCAGACGCATGTTTTGGGCTGTCATGGATGCACAGGCACGTAGTGAATGCAATACCAGACAAATACTCAGGGTGTTGGATGCAGCTCTTCCTGATTTATGTGGCAGCATACATGACCTTATTGAGGCCTCACATCAAAATATTGAGGTCTTGAATAGACGGTGGGGTGAGACCTTGGCAATCCTTGACTGTGGCATGTCTGTGCTAGCATGTGGTGGGAGATGCCTGTCAGCCACATGGATGTAGGTCAGCAGCAATATCAGCTGAGAGTCTATGGGGCCGTGCACCTTTGAACTCCCATAGTGGCAGTGACACCAGTACTACCAAGGGGGCATTGCTGCCTACATCACAACAGAGCAGGCCATGGGCATGTGGTCCTAGCCAGTCCAGTCATGGACACGGATCTAGCAGACAGCAGTCACCATCATGAAGCAGTACTTCATCTGACCTTAGATCTGATGGTGCTAGTGAGACCCCTGACAGGACCAATTCCCATGTCTGTGGCCAGAGACGGTGAACTGGACAACCTGCCATGTATCGTCCACAGCTGTCCAACATACCTCTGTTTAGGGCAGCCACATGGTGTGACTGTGTGCATACATACACAAACACATCTGTATCATAGGCAGATCACCTCCAGGCACACACAGCAGCTCTACACAGCCCATCTATAGGATACCCCTGCAAACACACACACATGATATCAACTGTATGACCTAGCCTAGGCCTCTAGCAAACCCACACCACACTTTGTTCATATGATGATACCTGTGCTACATCCCTGTCATCCATAACATTGATGCAGGGACATGTTAATATGGGTCTGATGCACAAGGTGAATATAGTACAGAGTAGCTATGTAATACTGTGTAAGGTGCTGTCTGCTTGCATTTATTATGAGTACACATAAAGGTGTATGCACCTTATTAGCCATGATGCCTTATTGCTGTTAGTAACACTGACTGAATATAGTCTGACATGCTGTATTCTGTGTTCCAGGTGTCTGTATATCTACAGGCTGTGGCCCTGCAGACATTACCAACATGGATTATGGCAAAGTGGAAATACATTGACCATTTCACAGCCAAGGTACAGCTTTATATGTACGTTTATCAGGTGGGTATGCATGCAAAAGTGTGTGAGGGACACTGTTTTCAGACAATGTGACCTTGCATACATGCCCCTTGTCACAGACAGCATTCAGACATGTCACCTCAGTGTTGTGTAATACTACAGGCTCATAGATACAGAACAGTTTACGGGAGTCTTGTCAGTACTTCAAACATTAGGTTAACAGCAACAAATGCACCTGTCAGCACCTGTTGCCCCATCATTTCTTTCCCATGCGCTCAACCCTGATGCAGTTGGTGAGGGCATGCATGGTACTGTGTATGACAGGTTTGTGGTATGCATTCTTGAGATCACAGGGTAAAACAGGGAGACAAAATGGTATGTCCTTCACATGCACACAGTAAAGGCTGACACAGGGGATGTGCATGCAGTAACACAAACACAGTTGGCAATAGACAGATTAGTAAACCTACATATCCACTTTAATATACTATAGTGATACATACAAATGACATGCCCCACATAGATTGTATGCATGGGACATAACCCATTACATCTTACAACACGTAATGTTGTGAATGCTTTCATGAATGGTGAGATAGCCCACCAGAAATAGCAACTGGAGTCTTCTATTGCTCTTATAAGCCTGGACAAATGATAGGGTAACAGATTGTATCAGCATAATGTTTCAGTCTTGTATGATATCTGATACTGGCATGTGTGTCACTACACTGTGATCTATTTGGCAACAATATCACATACACGGCCATTTTTAGGGGATACTAACCACATATAGGTTGCAAACAAGTGGATATTCCATAGACATCTGTACAGATGACTGGAATGGCCTGTATGATGGTTTAACATGCTGCATGTGAGGCAGATGCCATTAACTCACTATATAAAGTAATGTCATTGGGAGGTGGTAGATAGGCATGGATCGTACTCACAACAGACTGATATAATGTTCACAGGCTATGATTATCACCCAAACACACACAGTTGCCAGTATTGAGATTAAAACTCCTACCTGTCTAGTTATTTCTATTATAGTGCTACACAGTTATCAGACATGCCACAGAGCTTACATGATATCACATTGTCCCAAGGTACTTCTAAGGTGAATGACATCAGCAGGCCTTGTAAAGTAGGGTGATGGGAAGGGTACAGAGTGGTACACACCTCAAAATCGTATAAAGTATACAGGATATGATTCTCAATCCAAACACATAGTTGCCAGTATTGAGATTAGAACCCCTACCTCTCTAGTTATTTCTACTAGAGTGTTTGCATCTGTCACATGTACCCTGGAGCTTATATGATTTCACCTTGTCCCAAGGTATTTCTAGGGTGAATAACATCAGCAGATCTTGTAAAGTAGGGTGATTGGAAGTTTACAGGGTGGCACACACCTCAAAATGGTATAATCCACACAATATATGATTTTCAAACCAAACACACACACACACACACACACACACACACACACACACACACACACACACACACACACACTCACACACGCACACACACACAGTTGCCAGTATTGAGATTAGAACCCCTACCTATCTAGTTATTTCTATTATAGTGTTACATAGTTATAGGACATGCTATTGAGATTAGAACCCTGCCTATCTAGTTATTTGTACTATAGTGTTACGCAGTTATTGCACATGTTAGACAGCTTACTGGGCTGACAACTGGCCAAAGTTGCTGATAAAGCAAATGACATCAGCAGGACTGATAAAGTAGGGCACTGGGTGGGAAACCTATAAAAATACTTTTTCATACAAACATGCACACACACACACACACACACACACACACACACACACACACACACACACACACACACACACACACACACACACACACACATACACACACGCTTGTCGGATCTGAGAGTAGAACCCCTGCCTATCTATTTATTTGTACTACAGTATTACACAGTTATCACATGCACTACAGAGCTTACTGGGCTGACACCAGGCCAAAGGTGATGATAAGGGGAATGACATCAGCAGAACTGTTAAAGTAGAGAACTGGGTGGGAAACTTAGCTTCCTACAAACATACACACTTATACACATTTGCTGGATTTGAGAGTAGAACCCCTGCATATTGGGTTATTGGTACTATAGTATTATGCAGTTATCACATGTGCTACAGAGATTACTGGGCTGACAACTGGCCAAAGGTGTTGATAAGAGGAATGACATCAACAGGACTGATAAAGTAGGGCACTGGATGGGAAACTTATCAAAATACTTCTTCCTTCAAACATACACACCCCCACACACATTTGCAACATCTGGACGTAGAACTCCTGCCAATCTAGGTATCTGTACTACAGTATTATGCAATTATCACATGGGCTACAGAGGTTACTGGGCTGACAACTGGCCAAAGGTGCTGATTAGTGGAATGACATCAACATGACTGATAAAGTAGGGCACTTGGTGGGAAACTTATCAAAATACTTCTTCCTACAAGCATACACACTTATACACCCACACACACATTTGTCGGAACCCCTGCCTATCTACTTATTTGTACTATAGCATTAGACAGTTATCTAACTGGCTACAGAGCTTATGGGCTGACAATTGGCCAAAGGTGCTGATAAAGGGAATGACATGAACAGGACTGATAAAGTAGGGCACTGGGTGGGAAACTTATCAAAATACTTCTTCCTACAAACATACACACTTATACATCCACATACACATTTTCTGGATCTGAGAGTAGAACCCCTGCCTATCTAGTTATTTGTAATATAGTATTATGCAGTTATAGCACATGCTATAGAGCTTACTATGCTGACAATGGGCCATAGGTGCTGATAAGGGGAATGACATCAGCAGGACTGATAAACTGGGGCACTAGGAAGTGTTGTGGGTGGGAATGGCCTAAAACTGTTTCACCTACACACACTCTCACACATAACTGTTATACACACACACACACACACACACACACACACACACACACACACACACACACACACAGTTGCTAGTATTGAGATTAGAAACCCTACCTATTAAGTTATTTGTACTACAGTGTTATGCAGTTATCACATGTGCTACAGGGCTTATAGGGGAGATAGGTGTCCGATGGTACTTCTAAGGTGAATGACAGCAGGAAATCTTGTGAAGTAGGGCAATGTGAAGTGTACTGAGTGGGAACAGTCTCCTAATACTTAGACCTATAGACACACAGACACACACACACACACACACACACACGCACACACACACACACACACACACACACACACACACACACACACACACACACACACACACACACACAGGTAGGTGACGTGATATTATAACCCCAACCTCAGTACTCTTACACAATGGGACTCACCTTTTATGCTGGCATGTGCAACTGTTTACAACTGGTATGACACTGTCCACAGCAAGACATCACTGTATGCCATTCAGGGTATCCATGTGTGACTCACTCTGTCTGTGTCCCCCTGTGTCTCTCTCTCTCTATCACTATCTGTTTCTCATTTTCCCATATCTATGTGTGTGTATGCTTGACATATATTATCTGTTGCCCATATATATGTCTGTGTATCACACGCAACAGATGCAGATATATCACATATGGGCCACCTACAGCTAGCTGAGGGTATTCCTGTCTGATGTGTGTGTGTGTATGTGTGTGTGAAGACAGTTAAGGTATACATAGCTGTCTGTATGCACATACATGTATATATATATATATATATATATATATATACACACACACACACACACACACACACACACACACACACACACACACACACACACACACAATACAGTCATATAGTCTGATGTGGGTTTCAACATGTCCTGTGATTCTCTAAGTGTAGGAGCATGCTCAGTGTGACCTTCTATAGTTAGAGTGGGACTCCATTCCAGAGATAAGTGTACTCTGGTCCGGAGTTTTGTGTGCTACAATCATACCTCTGAGGAGTACACAGGACTTACCTTGGGATACTGGTTTTCTTTAGTAGTCATTTTCTGACATATCTGTAGTCTGACATTGCAATGTATTATGTCATTACCTAGTGGCAGACATCCTCAGATCATTACAGTACTTTATAAGAGGAATACTAGTTGTATGATGAGTAGATCAATATTATGAGGCCAGCTATCTACGTTCTTGTCCAACAAGGCCATTTGGGAGGTGTGGCTACAGCCAGTTGAGTGATGACACGTTGTGTAAACAGTCCAGCAACTTGCTGATATACTGGCTGGAGATCTCCTGCTTGTGTGGTATCTTTCTATCCTGAGATGGCATATCCTGGTGTGGTGATACCTCTCAACTGTACATTTTTTGGCAGACTGTCCAGGTATTTGGCTAGATGTTTCATCCAGTCTACGTACACTTGTGTTTTTATGGCAAGTTAGTTACATATAACTGAAGAGTGATGTTACAAAATAATGATGGACATTACTTTTTCAGACTATATAACCTTCAGACAATTCCTGCTACTGCAAACCCCTCAACCTACCAACTTTCTCAGCATGTAAGGGCAATATTTACAACGCATGCCTATCATTGTGCCTTTGTTCCGCTTTTATTTCTGCCCTTGTCCAGATGTCTTGCTGTCAGAGGTTGGGAGTTATGGGTGTGGGTACAGAGTGCAGTCTACTCTGCAGGCATGTCCATTATATGTAAAAGCAAATGTAAAAAAAAGAATTATTGAAAATAACCACTGGCAACAGTACCAAAAAGCACTATATTTGCAAAAGCCTTAGCACCACAGATATACAGCCTTCAAGAAGTCCATTATATGTGTAGTATATTCCACATAGCACTGTGACTTCCAGGTATGTCAGTGGCAGAGCAGTAGGTGTCACTGACATGCATAATAGTTGGCACTGCAGTTATCTGCACATGGCCCTGTCAAAGACAGCACTGTACCTAGGGCACTACAAGACGACAGCCAGGAGAACATGCTGGCCAGATCCTGACAGTATTAACCACACATACACATAGCTCATTGACCCCTGCATATTGTGGACATGCAACATGTTTTCATGTTTATTGGGATAGCCCTGCCAATGTGTGCTACGCTATTTCCCTACAAACATACATGTTACTGCATTTTTGTGGGTATATGGGGGGGCACACCTGTCAACTGTACACATTTGCATAGACTGTGCTGATATTTGCATTAAATTTTGGTTCTATTTACCATACTATTGTACCCTGTCTTGGGGACTAAAAGCATATCAGTAAGGACCACAGGTCAGATTGCAATGGCATACATTTGAGTTTGAGACTTCTTATCCTTCATACCCTTACTGCAACTGCAAGACCTGCTATGCTATCACTGTGTGAGTCTGTAGGGAATAATTCAACATTGCCAACATTTGTGGGCCTTTGCCAGACATTTCTCTCTAGTTTTCTACAGCTGACTTGCTGTGTGAGTCTGAGGGGTGGGTATGGTACACCCACTCTGACATCCATGCCTGTGATCTATGATTCCCCCAGCTAGTTGGCCCCACACATGTACTGCAGTGGAATTTTCCACCTTGGGTACTACTGCATAGTGTGGGGAGGCCAGTACTGGGCAGACCTTTCCTGGTGTCCTGCATAGCTGTCAGTTGTCTGCTGCAATCCCACTAGGCCACCCCATTCCCTTGCATGCAGGCAGCAATACCATATATATGCTAATAGAACATTCTGATACATTCATTTATTATTAAGACAACTGACTTAACTTGTGTCTGCAGCAGTTGTGTGGACGGCGTTTGAGGGCTGCCTATGTTGGATGCAAGCATTACACTGCCTATACATGTTAAGTTATAGCTAGTGTGATGTATGTGTCATCCATTTTTACTGTGTCTGTGAGTAGAGAGAGGTGTCAGTCCCTGGGTGCCTATGGTGTCAGTGTGTGTGCTATGTGTTACCTCTTTGCCAAGGCCAGGCCGTACTGGACATACCTCCATCTGCCTACAGGGGCTGGCTCAGGGGCTTCCTCATCCGAGACCCTCTGTGCCTGTGGGGACCTTGACAATGGTGGGGGACTGTGTGGCCCTTCCCCATACTGTTCCTACTACAGCTGTTTCCACAGGATCATATTGTGTAGCATGGCACATACTATGAACATGTGTGCACATGTGACTGGAGAGTACTGCAAGGCTCCACCAGATATGTCCAGGCAGTGGAACCGTGACGTGAGCATCCGAAACACATGCTCTAAAATGATCCTGATTTGCGGGTGTGCCTCATTATGGCATTCTTGAACAGGTGTGTATGCATTGTTGATGGGTGTCATCATCCACAGCTCCAGTGCATAGACAGCATCCTGACCAAATGACCATGTGGGATTCCCCCCTGGCAAATCCCTGATACAGCTGTGAGGAATGTCAGATGTGGGAGTCATGATACTTTCCAGGACTGCCAGCACACACATTCATGATAATGCCCTGGGCATTGCACATGACCTGGCAGTTGATGGAGGGGAAGTCCTTGCGGTTTATGTAGACCCTACTCTCCTCACTGGGTGGTGCTTTGAATTGGATGTGTGTGCTGTCTATAGCACCCAGTACCTCCGGGTATTCTGCTACATGGTGGAAAAGGTGCATATTGCTGGTCAACTCCTCATGGATGTGGGGGAAGTATGCGTGCTCACTGGCATGTGGTAGCATGGCATTCAGGAACTGGTGGAGTACCCTGTATGCAGATGCCTGTGAGACCCCCATTATGTCCCCAATAGGTCTTTGGAAAGTAAATCACCAAATAATATAATGTATAATATTATTTTATATTATTTTATATTTTATAATATAATTATAATAGAAAATGGTAGCTCAACTTTGTTCCACAAGATGACATTCTATTAAAAGTTTTTTTAGAAAAGGTTTTAAAAGGTTTTAGAGATTTTAAAGTTTAAATTAAAGTAATAAAAGTGACTGCATCAGAGAGTTTGCAAACTTTCATACAACTGGCATGATATTTAATTGTTATAATTAGTACAATTAGGTCAATAGTACTTTTTATGCAAGAAATAATGCATTTAGAATGTGCTTTAAAAGTTTAAATTACATCATTTTCAGTTATGTCTCATTTACTATGCAGCATGAGATTGGTGGATTTAAATGTTAAATGATGTATATATATCTGCACTGATGCAGTTACCAGCCCACATCTGAGGAAGTTTTTTGAAATGAAAATGTACTTGCATTTGGAGCGTTAGTGTGATTTCAGTGTTTTTTCCTGTGAAGCGAATGCTTGGATTAAACTATTTTAACAGCTGAAAAGCTTTGTTCCTTGGCATTTTTATCCTGTGGATTTCTGTGGACTACACTGTTAAATCAACAACTACAAGGCTTGACTAAGTCATCCTGTCCGTAAGCTTCATTGTGATTTCTTCCAGGGTCTTGGCATATGGTTTTTTAGTTACTTTTTTGACCTGTTAGCAGTTTTTGGTGATTTACTAGTTTTCTTTTGCCATGGAAGGCAACATGAGCATGGATAGGGATGGAACTGACTAGCACGATACTATTGGCCAAACAAGAAAGTTGATAGGCCAGTTGTCCCAGCTGATCGAGTTGCTCACATCTTTGAGCCAATCCTTGGTGGAAACGGTGAGCAAAGGACAAGGTAGAAACAAACTGGATGAGGAAAACGGTAGAAGGCTAAGGCGCCGTGGCAACAGTGCCTCACTGGAACCTAATACTGGTTCCCCTAGTACACACGATGAAATGGACTTCCAACGGACACCATTAGTTTTGAGGCCAGCTGCTACTGTAGGGCACTCCAATTCCAGTTCAGAAGTACCTGTGCAAAGTGAACGGGAGACATGCCCAGCCACAAGACATACTAGTCACAATAACTTCAATCTCAAAGAATGGCTACAGGTTAGTTTTTCCTCTAATTTCAAGGACAAAAAAAGCAAACCTAAGCCAGTTAATGACTCTTTTAAAAATCAGTTGGACATATTTGAGAAACTATTGTACAAATATAAATTATTTATTTATTTTATTTTTATTTTATTTTACATTTGTTAACTGGGCTAGTCTAACTGGATATATTTCCATTTTCAGTAGAGGCCCAGGGAGAAAAGCTCCAAAAGTAGCACAAAAAATATCATATACAGTTATATAACAAAGAATGTAGAAAGGAACTTAAAATCCAAAAAAGGAATCTTTATGAGAAGTACTTACACTAAGAAGTATTAAATATATAGGATAATATAAGTGATTTTACAACATGATATCTGAGGTAATTTAAAGTTCCTTGATAGATTAAATAAATACTAGAAGTTTTATTAATCTTACTAGTGACCGTGTCTGCTTACAGAGGGGTAATAGATAGGTTCATAGGTTAGTACTAAGCTAACTGCCCTTGCGAGCCATTTTAAGCCTAGCAAATTATCCCTTGTGAGACTCAAACCCTGAACCTTTGTTGCAAGACAAACACCTTAACCATTAGGCCACCCTCCCAGTGGTACAAAATTTTGTAACCAGAGGCAGTATGAAGATAGAAGTAGGGGAGGCTGAAGATTAGTCAGGGTTACTGCAAGGTCATAACCAGTGTGTTTTAAGGTGTCTTTTGAACTTTTGCTTAAAGAGTGACAGTGAAGCTAGTAGAGTTAGATCGATTGGTAGAAGGTTCCAGTTTTTTCCAGCAATGTTGGAGAAAAGGGTGTCACCTGCCAAGTTATTGGACTTGCTTATGCTAGCAAGCAGTTTGTTAAAAGAGCATAGGGAATTGAGATTATTATAGGGGGTAATGAGGTTGGAAAGTATAGGAGTATGTTTTGGTTGGTAATAGAACTCATGGGCAATGGTAAGTTGGGAAAAAATCAGCATGTTTTGTAGTTCAAGCCAATCTAGCTGCTTTAGATTCTGACAGTGGTGAGTTCGAAATGCATTACCAGTGGCAAATCTGGCAATGTTGTTGGAGGAGTTGGCTAGTTTGAGATTATGTTTTTTTAGGTTAGTATATATAGGTGAGGCGTAAAGAAGAGTTGAGATTAAATGAGAGTGGGCAATAGTGGTTCTGGCTGTTGGAGTTAAGAAGGGCTTGATTCTATATAAGGAGCCCATTTTTCTGTTTACTGTTTGTATGTTGTTATTTATATGGCTATTGAAGTTGAGGTTATTGTCGATTGTGACTCCTAACAGTTTGGTGGTAGTGTCGGGGGATATAAGGGTGCCGTTGTTGGATTTGACTGAGAAGCCTATAGGAGAGGACCTACTGGCAGGTGTAAAGAGTAAGAGCTTAGTTTTTTTGGTGTTCAAAAAGAGGCAGCATTTCAAGAACCAAGCCTCTACTGAGTTGAATACCTTCTGAGTTAGTGAATGTAGTTCTGAAGTGGAGTTGGCAGAACATATGAGCGTAGAATCATCAGCATATTGTATACAGGGGGCTTGAGGGATTGGTACATAAAGGTCATTGATGAATAATGAGAAAAGAAGAGGTCCTAAAATGGAGCCCTGAGGGACTGCAAGGGTGACTGGCAGGTGGGATGATAGTTTGTTCTCCCAGAGAACTTCCTGTTGCCTATTCTTGAGGTAGGACTTAAACCATATAATAACTTGGGTGTCTAGAGAAAGAGATTCAAGTGTATTTATAAGCATGGGGTGGTTTACCATATCAAAAGCTTTTGAAAGATCGATGAAGAGAGCAGAAGAGAGGATGTTGTTATTATGGTTTCTATTAATGGACTCGGTGAAAGATAGGAGAGCGGTGGTGGTACTATGAAATGGCCTAAAGCCATGCTGGCAGTTAGCCAGTATGTTGTGTTAAGTTAAGTGGTCTAATAGCTGATGGTGAATGCATTTTTCCATAACTTTTGCTAAGGGTGATAGTAGAGTAATCAGCCTGTAGTTAGAGTAATTGTTAGATTTACCACCTTTATGTAGGGAGATAATGTGGGAGATTTTCCAGATGTCTGGGATGGTTCCTTCATTAATGGTTCTGTTAATCAGGATGGATATAGGAAAGGCAACTACTTTGGCTACTTTTTGCAAGTATTCAGAATGTAACTGGTCTGCTGAAGGAGTACAAGGCTTAAGTTTTAGTATAATTTTGTAGATGAGAGTGGTAGAGATGGGTTGAAATTGGAATACTGGTAGAGATCCAGGTATGGAGGTAGGAAGACTTGTGTTGTCAGTGAAAAGCTGACTGGCTAAAGATTGTATGGTCTCTGTGAAGTAGGTGTTGAAGTTGGCAGTTTGATGTGGGGCATTATGATCAGCACCTGGAGGGGATGGTGTACTAGAGTGGCCAGGGTGAAGGAGTCTATTTATGCTAGTCCAAAATTTCTGTAGGTTATTTTCGTGCGTATGCTGTAGTTTACAATAGTAGTTCTTTTTCTCAGTGAGTATAGCTTTTTTTGTTATATTTCTCAACTGTCTAAAAGTTTGTTGTTCAGGGGTAGTTCTGTTAGTTCTCCACTTAGCCCATGATTTGTTCCTAAGTAGAATTTTCTGTCTGGTTTCTTTTGAAAGGCAGGGGGCTGGTTTGGACTTCATTCTAATGGATCGTTTAGGTGCGTGCTCATCGAGGATTGCTAAAAATTTAGAGTTAAAATATTTAACAGCCTCTTCAAGTGGGAGACGTTTTAGAGGATTCCATTCACAGGCATTTAGTTCATTTTGGAATAGTACAGGGTTAAAGAGTTTTTTGGTTTGTGAGATCCTATTAGTAGGGGTGTTAGAAATATCATTCATTTGCTTTATAATGTAAGTCAGAGTATGATCACTTACATCATCAAGTAAAGTTCCTACATTATAAGTTTGTGGATGTTTATTAATAGGTATCCAGTCGAAGGTGCTCTCTTTTTCGGTTGGTTTGTTAATTCTGGTTGTGGAGGTGATTACTTGACTAAAGCCATGAAGATTAATATGTGAGGAAGGGTTTTTAGTATTGACAGTTTTCCAGTCAGTATTGAAGTCACCTAGTATTATTGTTTCTTGTAGGTAAGTTGAGGATACCCAGCTTAGAATATCCTCTCTTGTATTGCTGTTATTCCCGGGGGGGGGGGGGGGGGTAGGTAGGTACAGATGATGTAAAGGGATTTGCTAGGGTTGAGTTCAAGTCTGGAGATGAGGACTTCAGCCTTACTGTCCTGAGGTGGGTTATAAGTTATAGAGGAGATCTGTAGGCCATTTTTAAATAGGAGTGCTACTCCCCCACCCTTATGTTTTAAGTGGTCTTGTCTCAATATGTTATAGCCTGGGGGGATTATTTCATTATCCTTAGATCCAGGTTTTAACCAAGTTTCTGTAAGGCAAAAGATGTCACAGGAATAAATATCAAGGAGAGATGGGCTACATTATTGTCAATACTGCAGATATTGAGATGTCCTATCAGTAAAGAGTTGGAGAGTCTGGTCTGGGATAGAAAGGTTGAGGGTGTGGTGCAGTGAATATTTAATGTGGAGGCATTGGTTGGGCCGGAATTTGGGTGGATGTCACCATCTTTTATGGTGGGGTTCTTTAGCCTAGAAACTGAGTTTTATATATATATATATATATATATATATATATATATATATATATATATATATATATATATAGCTAGTTTGATATTTCACTTTCCTTACTAAGAGGTTATTGTACTTAATGTGTGTGAGTCGATGGAACTTAGCTAGCAGGTAGCAGGGAGTGGAGTAAATGTTTATGTAAATATGGTTGAGGGAAATATTGTGAATGGCTGTTTGTTTTGGAGAGTAGTTAAGGTGGACGTAATTCACCTTTTCAAAACAGGTTAAGAGATAGGCTGAGGTGAGGGCAGGTATAAGTATGGCTATGAGTATTAAGTTATTTAGGATAACTTTAGTTATATTCTGCATTTTGTAATGGATACCTATACAAATACAATGAAGGTTAGATTGGGATGAGATAATAAAAGAAATAGTAAGTGTGGGAGAGACTTTAAGGAGAGGGAACCTTAATGCTGTAAGGTATGGAAAGGCACTTTAAGTAGAGGCACTTGAGAGAGTTGGAAGTGGAGTGGTGTAGTTAAGTGGAGTGGGTGGTTTGAGCAATTGATTGGTAGGATGGGAGAGAGGGTGTGGTTTAGGAAGTATAAGTTAAGGGCTACTGGGCGTGGGTGGGAATTGGGGGTAGGATAGGGGAGCGGAGTGAGCCCGCAGGGTGAACGGAGCGGGTAGACCCTAGGAAAGAAAGGCAGCAGGGCAGACAGTGTGAAAACTATCAGTATGGTGAAGGTAAGTGTAGAGGGTGGTAATTAGGCTGCTTAGAGGGGTGCTTACGGACTGTGTTGAGGGGAGTGGGGTGAAAGTCAGTGGTAGGTAGGACTATTAACAAGCAGTTAGGGAAAAGAACGTGAAAGGACTAGTTATGGTGAAAGAGACTGTGTGAGGAAGAGAGGTTATGGGAGGGTAAAGACTGCCATCTAGTGGCCAAATAATTATGTGGAGTGAGGAATCACTGTAGGAGGTAGAAAGGTATAAGGAAAGGATGAAATGGGATGAAGTAGGTAAGGGGGTTTTGGCTGCAGGCTTCTCAGGCTGGGTCCTATACTAGCTCCTAGTAAGAGGTAGAGCAACTTTACATTCAAAATAAAGTAGGATTAATTCCATGTAACATATTTTCTTTAGCTTCTTTCTTGTCACTTCAGGGAGAAGGTAGGACTTTCCTGTAGGGGGAGAAGTCAATCTGGGAATAAATAGTCTGTGACTGTTATTGGTTGTCCAGGAGGGCAGGGCAAGTAGACAAAGCAGATTAGGTAGACAGGCAGAAAAAAACTGGAGAAAATAACGAGAGGAGATAATTGTATACAAATATAGATATAATCAAACAGCAGTTAACAGGTTAAACAGCTATTAAGGAACATGCACATATAACTGGTAAGGCAGCAGAGAGTATAGATAAAAACAGCACATATGCTTCAGATATCATGCTCTACACATCTAGCCATTAAAATCTATTTACAATATGCATAGCAACAACATAGTAACATAGTAACATAGTAACTGTAACATATGACATTAAAGATGCAAAGTTCTAAAACTAGCTAAGTATACTTTTCACACAGATAAATACTTAAACTTAGGCAGGTTATACAGTACAAACCCTAAAAACAGTTGGACTAGGTATAGGCAGATATGAAGACTAAAATTGGGGGGGGGGGCATGACTCAGTCTATATGAGCGAGTAACCTTCTGGTTTAACCTTTGCGATACCCAGTAAAGTCGGGCTGTGAAAGGAAATGTCTGAGCAACAGGAGCAATTTGGACACCTATATTAGGGTAAGAACAGGATTACTATTTATGTATAGATACATTCAATGTGTTTGTAATCCATTTAGTGTGAGCGTGATTACATTACCAAGTTTAGTTCATTAAAACAGGGTGGATACGCTTGATTACACTCCAGTGCTGCTGGTGAGAAGATGCTAATTAGAGGTTATGTAATGTAGGTAACATTTCAAACAGCATGAGGAACGTCCCACTAATGTAGTTGGTAAGCTAATACTGGATTCAGTTTTGTAGTTCAGCACGAAACATTAATATTATGAGGATTAAAAGGGTGGCGGTGCACAACATCCGGAGAGGTGTAGAATGCTAATTCGCTGCTTGTGTGGCTGGTAAGCAGTACAGGTACAGTCTTGTTAGCCCCAACATGGCTGGGATGGTTTTATCTTGGATATTTACTTCAAAAGGGAATACTCGCTTGTAGGAGTATAAGTAGGTGCTGCTGTGTAAGCAGCAACTTGGGTTATAGTTGGACAGTTGTAAGATACTGCTATTTAAATGAGCTTCAAAAGCATGGGAGTAAATGAACCTTAAAGAGACTAGAGCAGGTACTAGTATGGTCTGCTACCACATGGAAGTGGTTAGCGATATAGAATCGACACCAGCTTGATTTTGGAAAGCTCTGTAACCAGACACATCCTTTAGAGCTATGGTGGTGGAGAGTAGAAACTAGGGTTTAATTCTCAAGCAGTGCTGAAGCACTGTACAGGTAACAAAGTCAGAGTATCACGATTGAAAATACCTCGTCTAGCAACAGCAGTAGTACTGTGCACAGTTAGACCTGCAGGTAGCTAATTCCCACAATACATGCAGTTCAAATATATTTCTACAGCAAACACTAGACAACATACTAGAAAGCAGTTCAGTCAAACATTTGGCAGATAACATTCTATGAAACATACAGTAAACACAGTCAGTTATTAACATGGCTGAAAATGATATGCAAGATCCAGATAATATTGCAGCAAAACTTTGTTGGATTAAGAGTATCGCACTTACAGGAAGTATGGGATAGCAGGCCAGGAATGCACAGCAGCCATGAGCAGGTCCAGGGGTTTAAAGATGGTGCCCAGGGGAAATTGGTCCTTAAGATAAGTAAGGGTGGATGTAGGCAGGGGATGGGGGAGGAGTTAGGTGAGTGTGAGCAAATGCAAGCCGGAAGACCAAACTCAGCAGAGCTTAGATAGTGAAGACATACAAAGACTTTAGAGTCTGTTTACTTGGCTGGTATGGGGAACAGGAGCGGGGAACAGGATAAGTACATAGATGTAGTGAGATAGAGTGGGCAAAGGGGTATTAGGGGTCAAAGAGATAGGTAAGGCAGTATGTAGAGAGGAAGATAGTAAATGTATACTTAGATATAGATAGGAAGAGTAGAACTGAGGAGACCCAAGGAAAGAAAGGCAGCAGGGCAGACAGTGTGAAAACTATCAGTATGGTGAAGGTAAGTGCAGAGGGTGGTAATTAGGCTGGTTAGAGGGGTGCTTAGGGACTATGTTGAGGGGAGTGGGGTGAAAGTCAGTGGTAGGTAGGACTATTAACAAACAGTTAGAGAAAAGAACGTGAAAGGACTAGTTATGGTGAAAGAGACTGTGTGAGGAAGAGAGGTTATGGGAGGGTAAAGACTGCCATCTAGTGGCCAAATAATTATGTGGATTGAGGAATCACTGTAGGAGGTAAAAAGGTATAAGGAAAGGATGAAATGGGATGAAGCAGGTAAGGGGGCTTTGGCTGCAGGCTTCTCAGGCCGGGTCCTATACTAGCTCCTAATAAGAGGTAGAGCAACTTTACATTCAAAATAAAGTAAGATTAATTCCATGTAACATACTTTCTTTAGTTTCTTTCTTGTCACTTCAGGGAGAAGGTAGGACTTTCCTGTAGGGGGAGAAGTCAATCTGGGAATAAATAGAGTCTGTGACTGTTCTTGGTTGTCCAGGAGGGCAGGGGCAGTAGACAAAGCAGATTAGGTAGAGAGGCAGAAAAAATTTCTTTAGTTTCTTTCTTGTCACGTCAGGGAGAAGGTAGGACTTTCCTGTAGGGGGAGAAGTCAATCTGGGAATAAATAGAGTCTGTGACTGTTCTTGGTTGTCCAGGAGGGCAGGGCCAGTAGACAAAGCAGATTAGGTAGAGAGGCAGAAAAAATGTCTTTAGTTTCTTTCTTGTCAATTCAGGGAAAAGGTAGGACTTTCCTGTAAAGGTAGGACTTTCCTGTAGGGGGAGAAGTCAATCTGGGAATAAATAGAGTCTGTGACTGTTCTTAGTTGTCCAGGAGGGCAAGGCCAGTAGACAAAGCTGATTAGGTAGAGAGGCAGAAAAAATGTCTTTAGTTTCTTTCTTGTCAATTCAGGGAGAAGGTAGGACTTTCCTGTAGGGGGAGAAGTCAGTCTGGGAATAAATAGAGTCTGTGACTCTTCTTGGTTGTCCAGGAGGGCAGGGCCAGTAGATAAAGCAGATTAGGTAGAGAGGCAGAAAAAATGTCTTTAGTTTTTTTCTTTTTTCTTCACTTGATGTTGAAAATAGCTATTTAAAAGAATGTATTTCAGAGAATATTGTGCCAAAAGGTTTGAAGTTATGCAAATACCCGAACAATGTTGTACCTGGCAGTACATTTCATAAAGAACTTATTGCTATTTTTAATACATGTGGGCTGGATGTTTTAAAAGCTATGATTGATGAAAATAACCGAGTAAAAAGTGACCTAACGGAAGAAATTGATATTTTAAATGACAACATTAAAACGGACTTTATGTTCAGAATTCAGGAAGAGAGAGAGAAATATTTTAAGATCAAAAGTGGTATTGATGGTCAGTGTAGAGACTCGATTCAGAGAAAAATAAAGAAACTGGAAATGGACTTGATAGAATACAAAAATAACACCAGTTACCCTATACCAAAGTATAGACCTAGGTCTTGGATAAATGAACAACCCAGTCTTAGTGAAGAAGAAACACATAAACAACATCTAAGAAATGATGAAAGACTAGATGACCTGGATGAATTTAATGACTACCCCCCACTGAGGAGGTCAGAGAGACAGGAACAGGAATGATTACCAACAAAATGGGTATTATACAAATTTTCGGGATGGAGCAAGAAAGGGGAGGGGGAGGTACTAAATGTTGCTAGTACCACCAGCCCCACATTGGAATAAGAAAATATTATTCAAGATGTTAGTAACCCTTATAGATTTACCAAGGGTGACTTTAATATCTACAATTTCAGTAAAATCAAACTAAAGGACGGACACTTTAGCTTGTTATCCAAGGGTATTACATTTATAACCATGAGAAGAGGTGAGCTTACTAAGACCTTATTAGACATAAAAGCATTTCTTAGAAAGGTTAACTTGCAAGTTCTTGTAAACCAGGAAATGGAAACTCTCAAAATCTAATAATCTAAAAAAGAGGAGTATTTTCTACCCTCCATTACACCCCCAAATTAAGAACTTTGAAAACATGATAGAAAATGAGATTAGATCTAATTTTGACAAGATTAGATACACCAGTAACTTGAATATGGAATAAAATAATACTTTAACAGAGTTAAAAAAGGATGTCAACCTCAGAATCATAAAACCAGATAAAGGGGGTGACATGCCCTGGGATTCATGAAGCTCAGCGCAAGGCCGGACGTCCATGATCAGAATGTAACACAGTCCTAATTAAACACTTCCAGAACTAGCGATATTAGGTGGACAGGTGGCGGAATACACGTAATGACTAATGACATGTATGAATCATAAGTAGCATGTACCTCGACAAATGTGAATGAATACATATGCCCTGTGACTGTCAATGTGTCAGGTTAATAGAACCAATCATCTAAATGTGTCCCTCAAGGTGTTATGCAGTGTCTACCAGTATGCGAGTATTGCACTGTTAAAGAAATGTGGAGTCTAAACAAGTATAAGGAGCTGTAACCAGAGGTCAGCAGTGCTTAACACCATGCAAACCAATGCACAACTGCTCCCTCCTGCTGGAATGTGCCTTACCCACTCCGTATCCAAAGGCCTTGTTCTGGCCGCAAACAAAGAACCGTCCTTTGCAAGTGTTGGTAGCAGCACCCTGCTCACACAGCTGATTTGAATTGCCAATACATCATGGCATATATACAGACAATAGACAGTACCACACACATGCCATACAGCAGAGTCATCCAACAGCATAGCAATGTACTGGCAGGTATGTCCGGTCCACTGGTGTTTGCAGACCTGGCCGTCTTGTGTTTAAGTGTGTGAGCATGCCCAGTATGACCGTTACGCATGTTGTCGACTGACATTACTGTCATACCTTCATGTGTTTGAGCATGCCCAATATGGTCAACTGGATTGCATGTGTCACATGTCCCGGTAGTCAGTACTGTAGTGCCGACCCCTGCGTTGTACACTGACAGGTGGCATGCTGTGTCTGCAGAGTAGCCAATGGTCATGTGGCATTGACTGTTGCTACATGTCTGCACAGCATGGGGGGATATCCAACTGTATCCACATTCCTACACAGCACCAGGGGTGGCGCACATGACTTTCACATGTGTACGTTGGAAGGGCGGCACAGCTGACAGTTGTACACTTTTGCTACAACTGTACTGGTATGCCAGGTACTCCATTTCAGTGTGTGGACCTTCCTAATTTGCTGGCTAGAGGCATACCAGTGTACTTCAGATCCTAGCTTTAATTACCAGCATAGTGGTTTCAGACATCCTAGCCTTCGCAACCTACATCTTACTGCCTGGTCTGCTGTAGTCTCTGTGTGTGTGTCTTTGGAGGTTGGGGTCATCTATTGGGCATATCCAGAGGCCATTGTATAGCATATATTGGAATCATCATAGCTTCCAGGGCAGCCAGCACACACATTCAGTATAATGCTCTGGCCATTGCATACGACCTAGCTGTTGGAGGGTATGCCCCTGTGGTTAATGTAAGCCCTACCCTGCTCACCGGGTGGTGCTTTGATGCATATGTGCATGCAGGCTATAGCACACAGTACCCCAGGTAGTCTGCCATTTGGTGGAGGAGATGCATATTGCTGGTCAACACCTCATGTGTGTTGAGGACATGTACGCGCTCACTGGCATGTGGTGACATGGCATCTGGGAACTGGTGCAATACTCTAGATGCAGATGCCTGTGAGATCCCCATGATATCCCCAGTTGTGCTTTGGGAGGTACCTGTGGCTAGTATACCTAGGCTTAAACATACCTTGGTATCCACTGGGATGGGTTTCCCTCGGCCTGTTCGATGTGTCAGGTGTGGCCGGCACAGCTCAACAGCTCAAGTGTGAATATAAATATATATATATATATATATATATATATATATATATATATATATATAGATATCTATATCTATTATATATCTATAGATATAGATATCTATAGCTATAGATATCCATAGATATATATATATCTATATATATATATATATATATATATATATATATAGATATAGATATATATAGATAGATATAGATATCTATCTATCTATCTATATATATATATATATATATATATATATATATATATTACACATACACACACACACACACACACACACACACACACACACACACACACACACACACACACGTAGATATATAATTTATATCACAACAGCGGACCACATGACACCAAAGCATTAGATAAGAATGAAAAGGAAACCACATGTGCCACCTGCATTATGTAGTGGTGTTACTATCAAGGCAAGTGTGTTTCATTGTGTCACATGGGTCAGACTGTATTAAGGGTAAGAGTAGGGCTACTGACATTTACTCACCAGACCTATTGGCGGATGTATGTGTATGTCTTGCCAACCCAGTCTCTTGGGCGATCGTGACATTTGTGGACACTATATAGGAAAGCAACAAAACACACTCAACACATACTGGAGCTAGCCACTCACAGATACTAACACATAGGATATGACTGCCAAAGACACACACCTGTCATGCCTTGGAATAGAACACCTACCTGTCTATTCTATTACACTACAGCATTAGTGGGAGGGTGGCCTAATGGTTAGGGTGTTTGCCTTACAAACACAGGGTGCAGGGTTTGAGTCTCACAAGGGATAATTGGCTAGGCTTAAAATGGCTCGCAAGGGCAGTTAGCTTAGTACTAATCTATGAATCTATGAATCTATGAATCTATGAATTACGTAGTTATAGAACATGCTACAAAGATTACTGGATTACAGCACTCCCAGAGGCATACTTCTAGGTGGGTGACATCATCAGCAAAGGCAAAGATGCCGATAGGGATTGTATGGAGAGTGAGCAGTCTAAAAGCATTACCCTGTCCCCAGGCAGCTGGAAACACACACACACAGACACTTGGCAGGGCTGGGATTAGAACATAGACCTAACTATCTTATCACACTACAGCATTACGCAGTTACAGAACGTGCTACTGAGACTAATACTGTTTTTTTGTTAATTTAACTGCTAAGGCTGCCCACTAAAGTGTGCTAGCCTGTGTAAATCGATTTTACTGTTTGCTTAATTGCATTTCTGTGTGCTTTCCTGAAAAACAAAAAAAAATACTCCTTGTTTTCCCACCTTTGCTCGACTAGTTTGGACCAGTATACAGGCTTTGCTGTATTCTGGGCTGTGTGTAGTTCCTGTGTTGGCCATTGCCTTACTTGGATAGAAGGAAGTTTCTGAGCTCACCAGTGGGAGTGGGGAGCCTTGAGCAGCCTATCTGTCCCTGGGGGAAGTGACCTCAGCACTTGAGCTGTAAATTATTGGTTGCTTTGGACCATTTCTAGCTCTTTTCAAGTTCCCTGTATAAAAATCCACCTCAGGGCATTTTTTTCTGGCTATATACCCAAGCAGAGCTCCACGTGGTCCTGCAGAGGGGTCCTGGCAACAGAGAACTGAAAGAAGCGACCACTTTCCAGATTTAAGTATTTTTGGCTTTTTATCTGCATTGTCCTCTCTGGCTTTCATTTAACTAGCTATAACTGTTTTTGTGTCTATCTGCTGATTTCTGAAGTATCTGCACTTAAAAGTAGCATTTTGGTCGACTCTGGTCGATTAATACTGTTTTTTTGTTAATTTAACTGCTGAGGCTGCCCACCAAAGTGTGCTAGCCTGTGTAAATCGATTTTACTGTTTGCTTAATTGCATTTCTGTGTGCTTTCCTGAAAAAACAAAAACAAAAAAAACTCCTTGTTTTCCGCCTTTGCTCGACTAGTTTGGACCAGTATACAGGCTTTGCTGTATTCTGGGCTGTGTGTAGTTCCTGTGTTGGCCATTGCCTTACTTGGATAGAAGGAAGTTTCTGAGCTCACCAGTGGGAGTGGGGAGCCTTGAGCAGCCTATCTGTCCCTGGGGGAAGTGACCTCAGCACTTGAGCTGTAAATTATTGGTTGCTTTGGACCATTTCTAGCTCTTTTCAAGTTCCCTGTATAAAAATCCGCCTCAGGGCATTTTTTTCTGGCTATATACCCAAGCAGAGCTCCACGTGGTCCTGCAGAGGGGTCCTGGCAACAGAGAACTGAAAGAAGCGACCACTTTCCAGATTTAAGTATTTTTTGGCTTTTTATATCTGCATTGTCCTCTATGGCTTTCATTTAACTAGCTATAACTGTTTTTGTGTCTATCTGCTGATTTCTGAAGTATCTGCACTTAAAAGTAGCATTTTGGTTGACTCTGGTTGATTAATACTGGGTTTTTTTGTTAATTTAACTGCTGAGGCTGCCCACTAAAGTGTGCTAGCCTGTGTAAATCGATTTTACTGTTTGCTTAATTGCATTTCTGTGTGCTTTCCTGAAAAAACAAAAAACAAAAAAAATACTCCTTGTTTTCCCGCCTTTGCTCGACTAGTTTGGACCAGTATACAGGCTTTGCTGTATTTTGGGCTGTGTGTAGTTCCTGTGTTGGCCATTGCCTTACTTGGATAGAAGGAAGTTTCTGAGCTCGCCAGTGGGAGTGGGGAGCCTTGAGCAGCCTATCTGTCCCTGGGGAAAGTGACCTCAGCAATTGAGCTGTAAATTATTGGTTGCTTTGGACCATTTCTAGCTCTTTTCAAGTTCCCTGTATAAAAATCCGCCTCAGGGCGTTTTTTTCTGGCTATATACCCAAGCAGAGCTCCACGTGGTCCTGCAGAGGGGTCCTGGCAACAGAGAACTGAAAGAAGCAACCACTTTCCAGATTTAAGTATTTTTTGGCTTTTTTATCTGCATTGTCCTCTCTGGCTTTCATTTAACTAGCTATAACTGTTTTTGTGTCTATCTGCTGATTTCTGAAGTATCTGCACTTAAAAGTAGCATTTTGGTCGACTCTGGTCGATTAATCCTGTTTTTTGTTAATTTAACTGCTGAGGCTGCCCACTAAAGTGTGCTAGCCTGTGTAAATCGATTTTACTGTTTGCTTAATTGCATTTCTGTGTGCTTTCCTGAAAAACAAAAACAAAAAAAATACTCCTTGTTTTCCCGCCTTTGCTCGACTAGTTTGGACCAGTATACAGGCTTTGCTGTATTCTGGGCTGTGTGTAGTTCCTGTGTTGGCCATTGCCTTACTTGGATAGAAGGAAGTTTCTGAGCTCACCAGTGGGAGTGGGGAGCCTTGAGCAGCCTATCTGTCCCTGGGGAAGTGACCTCAGCACTTGAGCTGTAAATTATTGGTTGCTTTGGACCATTTCTAGCTCTTTTCAAGTTCCCTATATAAAAATCCACCTCAGGGCGTTTTTTCTGGCTATATACCCAAGCAGAGCTCCACGTGGTCCTGCAGAGGGGTCCTGGCAACAGAGAACTGAAAGAAGCGACCACTTTCCAGATTTAAGTATTTTTGGCTTTTTATCTGCATTGTCCTCTCTGGCTTTCATTTAACTAGCTATAACTGTTTTTGTGTCTATCTGCTGATTTCTGAAGTATCTGCACTTAAAAGTAGCATTTTGGTCGACTCTGGTTGATTAATACTGTTTTTTTGTTAATTTAACTGCTGAGGCTGCCCACTAAAGTGTGCTAGCCTGTGTAAATCGATTTTACTGTTTGCTTAATTGCATTTCTGTGTGCTTTCCTGAAAAAACAAAAAAATATATACTCCTTGTTTTCCCACCTTTGCTCGACTAGTTTGGACCAGTATACAGGCTTTGCTGTATTCTGGGCTGTGTGTAGTTCCTGTGTTGGCCATTGCCTTACTTGGATAGAAGGGAAGTTTCTGAGCTCACCAGTGGGAGTGGGGAGCCCTGAGCAGCCTATCTGTCCCTGGGGGAAGTGACCTCAGCACTTGAGCTGTAAATTATTGGTTGCTTTGGACCATTTCTAGCTCTTTTCAAGTTCCCTGTATAAAAATCTGCCTCAGGCGTTTTTATGGTTGGGCGCATAAGCGCAGCTTAGGTTATATAGGTTTAAACTATTTCTGGCTCCGCCAAGTCTGCTCTTCAATTTTTCACTTAGAAAGCTCTACTCAGTCTATTTAGCTGTATATATTAGCACTTGTTTTCGGGACTTCTGGTCTTAGCAAGCACTCTTATAATAAAGTAAGCACTCTTATACTAAAGTAAGCACTACAGCCATCCACTACCCTCTGTGAATACCCACTTCCCTTAAAGGCACAGCACTCCTTATAATATTCTAGTATGTCGAGTGGTAGACCACTAGCATCCTCTCTTGTTCAGCTGGTTAACCTGGGAATCTTAAGACAATGTTACAATTGTCTCATGTACACAGACAACCCTCTCCTCCTTCCTACTAACACAAATACTTGTGAGAGATGCAACTATATAGCCAGACTGGAGGATGAACTCTCTCAACTCAGGAGTGGCAAGACCAGACAAGAGGAGAAGGTACCCACACCCGAAGCAAAACCGGTCACACATAAAACCACCACCACTACAAACCAAACACATAAGAACACAAAGACATACTCGGAGGCTCTTATAAAAAACTTACCAAAACAACAGAGGTCTCCAAAGCAGACACCCAGAAATACACTCCCACAAAACGTAACACCTACAACACATACCTCAAACAACAGGTGTGTCACACAATCACAGCCCCTAAGGCAAAACACTATGCCAGAGACATTAGTAATAGGTGACTCTATAGTCAGACACACCGACGTTCCACTTACCAGGCTGAATAAGGAGAGGGTAACGGTGAGCTGCCTATCAGGAGCTAGGATCCGCCACATTACACACGCACTCAGGTCACTCCAAAGCAAGTACAAGTATGATGCAGTCATTGTCCATGCTGGTGTGAATGACCTGAGGCGTACCTCCTGGACTACATGAAAAGAGACATTGAGGAGCTCTCCGATTATGTAGCCCAGACTGGTATGACCCTGATCCTGAGCAGCATCCTGCCTTCACCAAGAATGATGCCTCAGTACAAAGACAAAATGATCAGTTTAACAATTGGCTTAATCACTGGTGTCATTCTAGGGGATCCAATGTCTGTCAGCCTGGGATGACATGCTGGATAAGTTGCTTCAAGAAGGGATGGCTTGCACCTGTCACCACTGGGCTTCCGGATACTGGCCAAGGCTCTTGCCACCCCATAGTGCCTTTTTAGGCAATGCTCAAAAGACAAATCAACCTCCGTAAAACAAAAATGGAAAAAAATTAAGGGTAATGCTGCTCAACGCCAGAAGTCTAAATCTCAAGATGCAGGCACTTTCGAAGCACTTCTCAGTATGGAGAACATCGATGTCTGTGCAGTAACTGAAACCTGGTTCAAGGCTCCTGAGAGCACTCCAGCACTACCAGGCTATACCTCATATCATGCTTTCGGCCTCAAGTTCCAGGCGAACCACAAGGAGGGGAGTGTCCATTTTCATAAAGGACACCTACACCTCTCGATTGGTGGCTACCCATGAAGCATCAGAAACCATACAAGTTTTACTCACCATAGGCAAAACTGCCATACAACTGGTCGCATGTTATAGAACACCCCCCCAATCCCAGGAATCCCATCAAGCATTCCTGAAAACACTGGAGGATATGAATGTCACACCAAACACCATCATATTGGGTGACTACAACTACCCCAACATAGACTGGGCCCACTATTCTAGCCCTAACATCCTAGCCCAAAGATTCCTGGAATTCATTAACTCAAATGCTATGGAGCAACTGGTCACTTCTACGAGGAGAGATAATATACTTGACCTGATTATCACAAACATGGGGTCCAAATGCTCTGCACCGGATATAAACCCCTCACTAGTAAGATCTGACCATAAACTGATCATGTTGGATGTACATATCCCACCCCACCCCCAGAACAAAAGACTACAGTGAAAAATTTTTCAAAAGCTGACTTTACACTCCTTAAGTCAGAAATGATATCCTTTAAGCCTACTGGGTTAATGGAAACCACATCCCAAAATGCTGAATCCCACACAACAGCCTTCTACGGACATCTCCAAGAATGCATGGATCAAGCAATCCCAACTAAAACCAAGACCCTCTCCACCAAGGGAAAACGCCTGGTTTGGTGGACCCCGGCTATAAACAAACTGTACAACAAAAGAAGGAAGCTACTGCAGGACAAAGCCAAATTCCACAAGGGAAAGGCTTCCCTGATCAGCACAAGTAAAAACTACGTTCTCTCATAAAAACATCTAAAGCCAACTTTGAGAGAAAGATTGCCAAGGATACCAAAGACAATCACAAGGCCTTCTTCAATTATGTCAGAACCTTGGGAGGAAATTCTCAGATATGCTCTGAGTTGGTACACAACGACAAAAAATTCACTGACCCTACCGACATTGCCAATATTCTGGCAGATAGGTTCAGTGCAAATTTCTCCCCTCCCTCACCCCCTAAAGATGTAGTAATTATCCTTGCTGAATGTAACCTACTTGTCATCTCAGACATACAGGTGAAATCAGCACTCAACAAAGCAAAAAACACAGCATCTATGGGACCCGATGGTATCCCTGGTTGCATGTTACGTGAACTTCAAGATGAACTAAACCCGCACCTAAAAACGCTATTCAATCTTAGCCTCACTACAGGATATGTACCTGAACACTGGCGCACAGCAACAGTGGTCCCACTCCACAAAGGGGGAAATTCTACTGACCCTGGTAACTACCGCCCCATAGGTCTGACCAGCCTGGTCTGCAAGGCTATGGAAAGAATCATCATGGAACTCATAAATGGCAATATTGGAGATCTGCAGACCCTTGATCCCACCCAGTTCGGTTTTGTAAAGGCAGATCCTGCCTCTTAAACCTGGTTGACTTCTTGAGACAGTCACTAGTGCCATCGACGGGGCAAGGCTGTCCACACTGCCTACTTGGACTTGGCTAAAGCCTTTGACACGATACCACACTCTGGCATCATAGACAAGCTCAGCAGCCTAAATGTAAATCCATATGTCACAAGATGGGTAGCAAACTGGCTAAAAACAGAACCCATAAGGTCAAAATTGCTGGAGCCATGTCAGACTCAAAACCAGTCATGAGTGGTGTCCCACAGGGTCAGTCTTGGGACCACTCTTATTCGGCATTTACTTCTCGGATGTGAAAGCAAATATGGGAGGATTATGGCTGACAAAGTTTGCAGATGACTGCAAACTGGGTGCCATAGTTGATTCACCTGCTGACACACACATCCTACAGAAAGGTCTCACTGAAACGGACAACTGGTGCTGGAATCATGGCCTCAAACTTAATGCCAAAAATGTAGAGTCATCCCTTTGGGAAAAACAAAGTACCCACAAATTATCACATAGACAATAACCCACTGAGTACGGAAGAAGTAATCAGAGACCTGGGGACTCAAGTCGATAGTGACCTCTCCTTTGACAACCATGTTGCCAAAGTGGTCAGAAAGACATTCTACCTTGCCCATCTCATCATGAAGGGATTCTCATCCAGATCAAAGGAGGTCATTGTACCTCTATATTCCTCCCTTGTCAGGCCCATGATTGAATATGATGCTCCATTTGGGATGTATCTCACCCGGCACATGCAACAACTGGAAAGACCCCAGAAGTACCTCACCAAGAGGATCATGGGTCTCAAACATGTGCCTTATCCAGCTAGATTAAAGAAACTCCAGCTCTATTCAGTAGCATACCGTCTGCTCAGAGGTGATTTGTGCCTAACATATAGGGCCATGTCCAACCAAGAACTGATGGACATGCTCCATCTCAAAAATCCAGATCCACCAGAACCACGCGAGCTAAAGATTTCAACCTCTGCACAAATATGAATAAAACATGCTGGAGGGATAGATTCATAACACAGAGGTTACCCGTACTCTGGAACAAAATCCCAGTTCATGTGAGACAGAGCCCTTCATTGGCACTGTTCAAGAAAAATCTCGATGCATGGATGGGAGATCGTAAGTTTACCCTGGGAGTCACCTCAGTGTCACTACTAGACAGAGGTATAGTTTACTAAATAATGGGGTCCCACATGTGCCACTACTAGAGAGGTGCAACTATATAATACAGGGTGGCATAAGCCACATCATTGTTGGCTAGGCTTGTAAATGCCCCAGGGCAGAAAGCCTAGTACACTACTATGAAACTATATGAAACAGCACTCCCAGAGGCATACTTCTAGGTGGGTGACATCATCAGCAATGGAAAAGATGCCGGTAAGGATTGTATGGAGAGTGAGCAGTCTAAAAACATTACTCTGTACCCAGGCAGTTGGAAACACACACACACACACACACACACACACACACACACACACACACACACACACACACACACACACACACACACACACACACACACACACACACACACACACACACTTGGCAGGGCTGGAATTAGAACATAGACCTAACTACCTTATCACACTACAGCATTACGCAGTTACAGAACGTGCTACTGAGATTACTGGAGCACAGCACTCCCAGAGGCATACTTCTAGGTGGGTGACATCATCAATGGAACAAACGCCGATAAGGATTCTATGGAGTGTGAGCAGTCTAAAAGCATATTACTGCCCCAAGGCAGACGGAGACAAACACACGCCAGTGGTGTGAGCAGGACAACTGCCTATCTACAGACCACTATTACAACACTACATAGATATGAGACACGCCACAGACACTACACCTTTCAAGACAGACTAGGAATGCGGACATCGACATGGATGCTGGCAGTTATGGTGTACATACCTGTGAACCAGTGTGTTCAATGTAGGAATCCATCCTGAAGTGGGGTACGGCCATCTGTTGACTGGATGACCACTATTGCTATACAGGATTACAATGGTCATGCCCATACACATAGAGGCACATAACCGACACAAGGTGTCACTGGGCATGCTCACACACTTAGTAGCACACGTCCATTTGGAATGCGCTATGTGTCCATCTACACAACGACGTACTGGGCATGCTCAAACACTTAGTAGCAAAGGGCTGTCTTGTATGCACTCTGATTCTAAACACGGAAGGGCACAGTGTGTCGATAGTCATCATTGTTAGCATGAACGCTGCACTACATATATCTGACACCAGTCTTCTACACAACGTCTGCTGCTATCTATCACCTTAGCTGTACCAATCTAAACCTGGCTCACTAATACCACCCGTGGTGATGTCCTGCCAGGAGTGGCTACTTCGCACATATAGTACCATTCATAGACGAATATCCTGAGACCAGGTAAACACCCTGACACCTAGAGGACAACTGCATTGTATGTGTATGCTAAACAGTGCTAGATGTGTCGCGTTCGTAATCACAGCTGCCAATCTAGAAACAACAATGGGGAATACTGACATCTGTGCAGTGAGGAACACCTGGCAAAAGGCTCATTTGTGCACAATAGCACTACCACCATATACCTCAGATACAGACATGTGGGCCATAACACCGTTACGGGCCGCTCCAGGTGGTAGTGTCCCCATGTACATGAAGGCAACTCACATGTACAGACCAGTACACTCTCAAAAGCCATCACAGATGTGTCAGGTGCAGATCACAGTGTCAAATGCCGCATTCTAGGATGTAGCCCTCAGACATCACTATGTCCTTGGACCATCAACACTCATCCATACATTAGTACAACACCATGTTACTCATGACCAGTGGACTGTACCTAGCTCTACAGCAACTGTGCAGACTACCCATATACTGACAGGGCTCCATCATGTATTATGCAATGCAATGATATCACTGTTCATAACCAGGTTGGCTGTACACATAACACGGGCCCTGGGTCATATACAGCTGTAACAGATAACTGTTGCTGTACACCAGTAAACACACTCATGTTTGGATATTCCATACATGTACCTGCTGTGGATATGTACATGCCCCACACACACAACACATATGTACATAGCATAGCTTTTGCTGTCCTTCATGCAGACAAGTGGCTACAGCAATTACACGCATGCACATGGAAGGTAGGTCCATGGCTGTTGAATGCTAACAGTGCATAAGGTGTGATAGCAATATTGACTGAGTTAACATTCCCTCTGTACTGGTTACCCATGACAACTATCATATCATACAACAGTCCATGTGTCATGTATGTCATCACACATGTCCACCAATTGCAATGCATACAAACATGGCTACATGACAGGAATGTAGGACCTACACACATGCACATGTAGTGGTGTGCATTCAGCTACCATGCATGTGCAGTAGCTGATGTTTGCAGTTCATCTGTGTCTTACTACAACATGCAGTTGCAATGCAGTCCCATCATTGACACCTGTATATGGTGAAATACTGACAGTACGGTAAGATGTACATCAAGTATGGATGGATGTGCGTACATAAAGTGGTGGGCCAACTTTGCAGATGGATGTTTGCTGAAGACAGCTCACAGATGTTTCACAAACTGTCCTACCATAACATGTGCAAACACTAAGCTATGTTTCTGTTAATTGAAGGTGAAGACATACAACTACACAGCAGTCAGGGTGTCACTGAGTGTAAATCATTTGACACCTGTAACACTTAAGTCCTCCCATGTGCATATAGCAGCACAATTGCCGAAGGTAGCATCGGTACACATTGTAATGTGGGCAATACTGCTGCATGTCTGTCAGACGTATCATAACATAGCAGGTGTTTGATTCACAGTGCTGCCATGTGTGTTTGCTTGTGTGTCCATATATGCCACGTATGGTGGGGAATACATCCCAATTATTACACACCCCTGTACACTGTTGTAGAGATCTGTACATACTGCAATGTGGAAAGCAAGACATAGGCAGGGGTGGTGTGTGTATCACACACATGTTAGCTATCTGTATGTGCATGACATAGGTGAATTCAATTGTGGACTCCACAGTGTGTGTGTGTATATGTATGTATGTGTGGCTGTCTGGTGCATGGAGTGAGGATGTATGCTGCCACAGTGAACATATAGGACCTCTAACCCCTCCAGGTGATGCAATCTACTACCCTGTTGATGCTGTCGGTCTTAGGCATTACTGACTACCTGTACATGTTCATTCTCTGTGTCGTGTCATGTGGGTGCACAGTACTGTAATGGTGATTACCACATAGGCAGGGGTCCTCACCTCAGCACTATCAAGTGTGTGTGTTATAGTGTCATTGGCCCCATGAGTGTGGGCATGTTACTGTGTCTGAATACATGTGTGCGAGTGTCTGTGTGTTCTCATCCTGTAATGTGAATGTGTATTACTGCTACACAGTGAGGCCTCATGCTATCAACTGGCCTCTACCCTTGACAGCAGCTAGACCGCTGTGTAAACCCCCCGCACCATGTAACTGTACTTCTGATGTCATCCGGTATGGATGTCACATCTCTAGCCACTGTAGCTTAGTACACAGCTCACATGCTCCTGGATCAGTAGTTGTGTAGATATCTTTGGAATGTCAGCCTTTCTAACAGTGAGGTTGAGGCTACGTATAGCATGCTGGTATTGCCAAACATGCCTGTGAGTACTCCACATTTACACATGGGAAACTGCAAACACTGGTACTTAATGGCACATGCAATTAGACCTTAAGGAGGGAAGCAGGACATCATTACCAACATGCCATTACTGTTGTTACCAAGACACATACTGTGAATATAAAACAATGCATTCTAAACCTATACTACATGGTATGTCTGCTGCGTGTCAACAGTACACAACAATTGTAATATACACTTATCTCCCTATTCTGTTCATCCTGTGCATCAGACCAAATGAGCATGTCCCTGCACCGATGGTGTGTATGCCAGGGATGCGGCACAGGCATCATGATATGCACAGGGTGATAATGTTTGCCAGGGGCCTAGGCTGCACCAGTGGATGACATCATGTGTGTGGGTTAGGGCCTGTGATCTAATTGGCCATGTGTGGTTGTTATGCATGTGAGTGTTGCGGTGCCCTACAGATGTTTCTGGTGTGTGCGTGTATGTGTGCACACAGTTCTGCCGTGTGTCCGGCCTACACAGGGGTATTATTGACAGCTCCAGATTGTAAAGATCAGGATTTACAGCTTACTGTGTCCGGCCACATCCACGTGACCTGTGACCTGTGACTGCCAGGGGTTGTACGGGTACTACCAGACAGAGGTACAGATTGGGTACTGTCCGATGACACATGTCCACTGGAACCGTATCCCCACTGGGACCGTCCAGGGCCACGTCCATGTGGCCTGCTGTGTCCTGGTGTGAACAGTGCAGCACCAGCTACACTGCTGCTGCTACAGGCACTATGGGAGCGGGCATGTGAGGTAGCTCATTCATGTAGACCTGCACCAGGTGGTGTAGCTGTCCTACATCCATGTGGCCTATGCCTCACTCCTACCAGATGTTCCAGCACAGACAGCTCATGCTCGTGGATTGCCATGCCACGGTCAACGATTCCAACCATGTCACCCAATCATCTGTCCAAAACGTCAGCAATCTGCTGTTGAGCATTTGCCAATGCCTGGATGTTGTCGTTTAAAGAACGGATAGCAGCCCTCTGAAGCCTCTGCCCTTCTCTTTTCTGCCATTCAGCACGTGCCTGTGCCACCATTACAGTCTGAAACATGCGTCTGTTGACACCAGCTGCTGCACTCTGTCCTGCAGGTGTATGTCGGCCAGAGGTCCTCCTACGAGCAGCACTGGCCACATGCCTGTGTGGCACATCTGCAGTCATTTGACTGACACCATGGTGTGAAGACAAACCTTCCATAGCCACCACACATTCTTGTTCCAAGCTAACACACGCTAACTGTCCTTCATCTATGGCCACTGGTGATGGGGTATGTGTTGGCATGAGAACTGCATGCGGGGAAGAGGGGGATATAGGTGGGATGACAACCAATGGCACAGATTCAGCCCCTGACAACCCTGCCTGTACCTCAAGCATATGCTCATCATCACTGCTAGAGTCTGTGGGGACACTAACATCATTTAGACCGCAGGAGGGTAATGCACCTACATCATCTGTGAAGGCAACAAAGACTCTACATTACAATAGAGACACACACACACACACACACACACACACACACACACACACACACACACACACACACACACACACACATACACACACACACACACACACGCACACACACACACACACACACACACACACACACACACACACACACACACACACACACACACAGACACAGACACACACACACACACACACACACACACACACACACACACACACACACACACACACACACACACACACACACACACACACACACACACACACACACACACACACACACACACATGCATGTGATTTGACAGAAGGCATGCAACATGCATGTGATACAGCAGACGGCATGAAGCTCAGACATTAATAGTGGTAGTTATCATACATCCCTGGGTTGCACACAACAGCAAGCATGTGTCATAGCAGAAGTAATGCATTTCACACAATCATGGTAGTAAGCATGCATCCCTGTGATACACCATGTGGACCAGCACAGGTTAACAGTACACATGGCTGATGTGAGGCATATGTCCTTGACATTAACATGCAGTATGATATGTAATCTGCTGACGTGTGCATTGACATGCATACATGTTTGACACAATGGTGTCCTGACACATGTACAGCGGTGTAATGGTGTCACATTGCAGTGTTGTCTGTATGCCCTACAGATAGAATGCACTTTTAGCAGATGTGCATGACCATTGAAGGGAATTGTGAGGCATCTATATTGCTATACAGTGTAAAGTACCAACACAGTGCCATTGCATGGAATCATGAGGTGTCTCTATTGCTATACAGTGTGGAATACACACACAGTGCATAGCCATGACTGTGTGCATACACAATACATAAATACTGTGGATTGTGACCCATGTCACTGAGGTGTATACACACTAAGCCATGATGTGTCATGTGTGACAGGTCACAGAAAGACATATGGATGACACCCCTGCACAACTGCTAATATTTTTTAGCTGCCTGGCAACCGTGTCCACACCTGGCAGACTTGTCAATATACCATATCCCACATGACATTTATGTACCACACACACGAGGTGCACAGCTGACAGTGACGTCCAACAGCAGCAAGGGAAATGTATGGTATCTGTGGGCTGATGTGGTGTCTGTGTATGTATGTGGAAGCTGTACAGTTGACTACTGTCATGCTGTGACACAGTCATGATGTTCAACACATCTTATGTGGTCGAATTAAGTGACACCTCCACAAGCTGTGCACAGGCTTTTAGGATTTCCAGTGTTTCACATCTACTATATAACCATTCAACAAAGGCTATAGTTGGACCATGTGTAGACAATGTGCAACAGGGTGTACACACATACACATCACATCTACTGGGTGTTGCTACATGTCTCTGGCCATCCTCCATGGCTATGTGTGAACATGTGTTGGCCAAATGTTTGTGATGGCTATCTATCACACATGCCTGTGTTGTCCCATATGACATACACCCATAGATGTCAGATACTCCACTGTCCACAGGGTTATGCTGACAAAGGGTTGTATGTTTGGTATGTGGGGTATGTTTTATGGGATAGTGAGACAATGTTGCAGCCGGACCACTATATGTCATGGACATGTCAGATGGCACATCACAATGTGTGCACTCATTGCAGGGGCATATTCCACAATGGTGAATCCTGTGGGCTGCCCATACTCCAGCTCACTGTGTAGTACTGTTTGTACCACATGTGTTGTTCTGATGTATAGTACATATTCCTACATTGAACAACACCTCCACCGTTGTATGCACAGCTGTCCACACATCTAGAAATCACAGTTTCTGTGGTTTCATGTCGGTGTTTCATTTAGTTTGTATGTATTGCACATGGGTAGCCAGTGTGATTGATTAAAGATGCGACCTGTATATCGAGACATTATGTCTACATGTGTTAACTGGCCACATGGCGAATAGATCTGTGCATTAACATGCCTGATACTGATAACTGTCTCACCTGCAATGGCCTGCTGTCTCTGTGGCATGCCAGAGGTACCTGTATAGGGGTGACACAGCAGTATGATCATTATCCATAACTGTATGACAGCTACAGGGTACAATGTGCATGTTAACACATTCACCAATACAATAGGATATACTATGGAGTATGCACATGCGTGCATACATAGGGTAGCATACAATAGTATGCGGCATGTGTGTAAACATACCTTGCATATGATGTTACATTACATATTGTACAGTGACACATGCAACTAAATGGGATATAATAGTTATATGTGCAGTAGTGACTTACCAGGCAACTCCAGGCTCGGTGGTTGGGAGACACCCACCTCCACGATGGCAGCCAGAGTTTGTGGATGCTGTTCTGATGGGGTCCCCAGGCTGGCCAGTAGCTCCTCGGTAGGTGTGAGTGGGGGCTGGGTTGGTGGCCCACCACCTGTTGTACCTTGTTCCCTGGCAATTGCATTTGCACACCATTTTGCATGTCTGATCATGTCCGTGCAGTGTCTGCGCACCTGCTGGTAGATGCGGTTATGGCCACCCACATCATTAACTCTCCTGTGAAGTTCCTGCCACAGGTCATCATGCTGCTGGGCATGCTGTGGCACATGGCTGAACAATACCTCATACTTATCTTGGAGGTAAGGTATGAGGACCTCATCCTCCAAGTGGCTATATGCTGGCAGTCTTGATCAAGGCATATCTGGAAGACATAATGATGGAGACAGGTCACAGTATCTCAGAGATGCACAGAGATACAGCTGCACAAACATGTGTATTACATTTAGTACATATGAACAGTTGTCTTTGCAAATCTTCATGACAATGTCACCACTGACATGTTTGTGTCACACACATGTAACACCAGATGGGGATTGGATATTATCACCATATATGTGTGTCACCTCATTACATTGCTCATACTCCATGTGAATGCTGTCTTGATGTGGGCATGTCTGTTTGCCTGTACTGGTGTTCTTACCTATCAGCACATGCCTGGATGTGTCCACATTAATGCTATTGACCTTGATGCTGTGTATATGTCACATATCAACACATACACTGCCTTAACGGACATGAGCTGTGACAATGCAGACATGCGCACGGAAACCTTTACATGCATGTGCTTTGCCATATACTTCTACACAGCACTGTACAGCAGTTCAACATCCTGCCACGTATCGCTTGTGTTGCACATGTGATACACATGGGACAATGGCTAGCCAGATGGTATTTGCAGGGATGGCTATCAACTATAGCATGTACAGCCAAGATCATGTAGTAGTGTGTATGCCCTGGGCCATGTATGAGAATAGGATGTAAGGTTTTCTAGCTGTATCCGACAGCCATGTTGCCACCGCCAGGTGAATCAGTGCCACATAACTGATTCAGACAGCTAATGATACATCTACCATGCGGTCATCACACCATGTCTGACAGAGGTGACGTGCAGCTTTGCTGGACAGGGTTGCATAGGATGGCAGGAGTATGTAACGTATGGCACAGGGATCTGTCCAGCATGTGGCGATCCTTGTACTAGGAAGGTGGCTGTCCATGACGTATGTATTTCAGATAAGGATATGTACGTGTAGCATGTCCAACATCACAGTGTTGGACATGTCTTTATGCAGGGTAGGCAGCATGCTGCATAGTGGAGATGAGGATTGTAAAGGCTGGTGTTGCCCATCCAACCATCCAAGCATGGACAATACCCCTTAAAAGTAATATGTGATTCGATATTGGTCACTTGAGTGATGAGTATGGCTGTACAATGATCTCCATGCTCATGGATGGCACCCTGTCATGACTAGGGTTGCCTCTTATGACTACCTAATAGGCCTGGTGATGTCACTAGCTCAGGGAGGTAAACTGCACAGCACCATCCCTTACACACAGTGTCCATAATGTTGACCGCTGCCTAGGTGGTAGTTCATGGGTACAGGGTTATTAACCTAGCGGTGATATTGCAATAAGCAGCTGCAAGATTGTGCACATATGTCACGCACCTCACCCACAAATCCCATTCTGTATGTTGTCCACAACACTGAGTCAGCTATTGCTCCTAGGTCATGGCCATTCACATACTTACATATGCAGATGCCTCCCATTTGTCTTGTGTGGTATGGGCTACAATGAGAGGGGAGTACAAAACATTAACCCTGTTTTACTGTAGCTGCCACTGGTGTGATATGCACATGTCACTCAGACACCTTTTGTAGTGTTGGTTCTGTCAACAGGCCACTGGCAGAACACTCCTGTGACATACAAAGGTACATCTAGTATACTGAGTGTAGGTGGAACACAGTATGGGTGATGATGTCCTGTGACCCATCACAAGTATGATATGCAGTGTGAAATCATCAGTACTGCCATCTACATCTGTATTGCTAACCACATCTACATTGATTAAGGTTCATGGACTTTCAGACCATACTCTGCAGGGTAATAGTGCAGTGCCTCCCATTATGAGTGGTGTCTCCACTTTGTGGCTTGTGATAACTGTTGGTGTGCACCATTCAGTGTTTTCACAGACTGACATGAACCTATGTTTTACATGGATGTGTATGTGTAGCGCAAACTGTTTTGCCATATGTGTATGATACAACCAGGGATGTGGACAGGTCACATGCAGCCTGAGTGCACCTTGTACCATCATAGTTATGGTTACAGGGGCTCTGTAGTGTTCATGGATATGTGATTGTGTACCTGTTGGGGGGGCAGTGCATTTACGTTATCCGACACACTATCTGTATTGCTTATTCATACTCAGCAATTGTTCAGAACATGTAAGCACTTCATGAGCTACTAATTAATATAGCACTCAATCCTACTCATTTCCTACAGGTAAACACTGTTTGTACTTACTTTTCCAGCTTGCTTAGAGTACAACAGCTGTTGTACACACTTTCCTCACATATCTAGTGAGGAATGGTTGAATATTCAGGCATGTCCAAGTGTCAATTCCCAGTGTTATCGCCTGTCTATATGATGAATATGGGCATCATGAGGCAATATAGCAATTGTCTCATGTACACAGTCAATGCTCACCTCCTAACATACAACACTACAACCTGTGGGAGATGCACATATGTAGCCATGCTGGAGGTAATGCTCTCTCCAACCCAGACTGAACCTGACAATCATGTGGGGATGTTAAACGTTTGCACCACACCCCACTCATCACATAGACTCACTAGATCTCCACCACCACAGGCCACACATAGTAAGACTACATCATTTGCGGAGCCTCTCAATACTACTCTGTGTAGGCCACAGAGGACTCCGAAGCAGAAACGCAGGCAGCCCCCATCACCAAACACAACACCAATTACTTATAGCATGCAGACTCATGTGTGCCCATCATCTACAGCCAATAGGGTGATATAACAAACCCAACACACTAGTCATAGCTGACTCTGTAGGCGGTCACATTGATGTCCCACTCAGCAGGCTACACAGGTTGATAGCCACTTTCATCTGGCTGTTGGGTAACAGGATCCACAACATAACCTATGCACTCAGGTCACTCCTCAACAGGTACAATATGACTGTCATTCTCCATGTTAGTGTGAATGCCCTGAGATGTAACTTCCTGGACTACATGTACAGAGACATGCAATAGCTCTCTGATCTTGTAGCCCAGGCAGGTATCGCCCTAGCCCTGAGAAGCATTCTGCATTCATCCAGACTGATAATGCAGTACAACGACTGAATTATTCACTTCAACAGTTGGCTATGCCTCTGGTGTCATTCCAAGGGTATCCAGTATCTGTCTGCTTTGAATGACATGGTCAACAGAACTCGATGCTTTGGCACAGATGACCTGCACCTGTCGGCCCTGGGATTACGGATAATGTCTAAGGCTCTTGCTGCTCCTATAGTGCCTGTTTTAGACATGGTTCAAATAACATATTCACCACCATAACAGGAACAGGCAAGCAAAACCTGAGGGTAATGTTACTCAATGCTTGACATCTTCATCTCAAACACACTCACCCAAGGCACTCCTTATAATGGACCACTTTGATATCTCTGCAGTGATTGGGACCTGCTTCTAGGCTCCTGAGAGCACCCCTGCACTAACAGGCTATTACGCAGACCACACCTTTCAGTCATGTAACCAGGACCGGAACACCCACGGCAGAGGTGTGTCCATATTTCACAAGGATGTACACACCTCCAGGCTGGTTGCTTAGCACAATCCATCAGAGGTAATCCAAGTGCAACTAACTGTGGCCATAACTGCTATACAAATTGTAGCTTGCTACGGATTCCACACCATACCCCATGGTTAACAGCCCTCACTTCTTGGTGTACTGGAAAGTAGGGTTCAAACAGGAACTACTGATGTGAGACTGACACTGCTCCACACTTAACTGGGATACCTATCATGTACCGACACATTAGGCCAATGCTTTCTGGGATTCATAACCTCCAATCGACTGGATCAACATATCCACACCACCACCAGGGCCAACAATATCCTAGACCTGGACATTATCAACATGTGTGACTGGTGTTCCACACCTGGGGTTATCCCCTCATTGGTCAGATCCGAACATATGCTAATCACCCTTGTTATCCACATCCCGGCACCACACCCTTCATGGAAAATACAGTACAATATTTCTACAAAGCCAAATTCAGGCTTCTTATGACAGCAGTAGTAAACGTCATGACACCTGTGCAGATGGACAATATAGTTATAAACACTGAATCATACACAACTGCACTTCATTAGCACTTACATGACCGCATGGATCATGCTATCCCAAACAGAGCCATGACGGTACCCACCAGATAATGGATGACACTCTGGGGGTTCACTGCCATGGACATAATGTACAACAGAAGGAGGAGACTGTTGCAAAGTGGAGTACAATCCCATGGGTGGGGTAGCTCCCTGGTCAGCCTCAGTAAAAATCTGAGATCCCTTATCACATCCTCCAAAGCTAGCTACGTAAACATTACTGAGAATCATTCCAAGGACTACCACAAAGTGTTATGAAGGTATGTCACTACTCTCAATGGAAATACCCACATCTGCTCTGACATACAGCGGTTAGGCAGGAACATTACAGAACCGACTGATATTGGCAACATCCTGGCAGATATAGGTTCAATGCTAACTTTACACCCCTCTCACACACTAAAGGGCCCAAATCTGTACAGGAACAATGCAGAGTCCCTGCGGTCACAACTACGCAGTTCAAAGCTGCACTCTCTAAAGCCTGGAACACAGACTCCATGTGACCATCCAACATCCCAGGCTGCGATTTACACAAACCTCAGAACAACATGGCTCCCCACTTGGGCACCAAATTCAGTAATAGCCTTGTATCAGGCATTGTGGCCCCTGAATGGCACACAACAACAGTTATCACACTCCACCAAGGTGGTACAACAATGGACCAGAGGAACTATTGCCCTATACGCCTGACTAGACTGTTCTGCAAGGCTATGGAGCACATCATCATGGAAGTCATTCACAGAGTCATTGGTGGCCTCCAAACCTTTGATACCATCCAGTTTGGATTTGTTAGGGCCAGACCATGACTCCTACACCCGGTGGAGTCCTTTGAGACAGTTACCAAGGTAGTAGATGAGGGTAAGGAGCTCTACACAACCTACCTTGTCCTCTCATTGGCTTTCAACACCGTTCCCCTTTCTGGTATTGTCAACATACACATCCACCTGCACATCAACCCCTACGTCACGAGATGTTATGCAAAGTGGATCACGGACAGGACCCACACAGTGAGGGTAGCATACCCTAGTTCCTACTGTCAATCAGTTACAATTGGCATACCCCAGTCCTCTGTCATAGGGCCCCTCATGTTCGGTATATGCTTCTCTGAGGTACAGGCTAGCAGAGAAGGACTTTCCCTGAATAGGTTTGCAGACAACTGCAAACTAGGGGCCATGATTGATTCACCAGCTGATACAGACACCCTCCATAAGGGTGTCACTGTGACGGATACCTGGTGTCGATAACATGGCCCCAAGATGCATGCCACAAGGTGCATAGACATCCCCTTTGGATTACCCCAATCACCCACTGACACATAGGTGGTAGTCCCCTACATACATAAGACATTATAAGGGATCTTAGAACACATGTAGATAGCACCCACTCCTTTGATAACCATATTGCCAAGGTGGTGTGGATATCCTTCTACGTGGCCACCCTAATCTGTAATGGGTTTGTAGCTGGAACAAAGGCAGCCATTGTACCTCTGTACTCCTGACTTATAAAACACGTTCAAGGGTACAACACCCCATTTGGGGTGCACCTTATGAAACAGCAACAGCTTTAAATACCACAACATTAACACACCAAGAGGATTACTGACCACCGAAGGATGACATATGCAGCACAACTACAGAAACCCCAACTGTACTCATTTGCATACTGCATACTCAGAGGTGATCTCTGCTGAACATACAAGGTCCATGTCCACAACAATATTGATGGATATGCTCCACATAAGCAACATAAGTGAAAGCCACTGAGAACAACATGCTCTGGGATATGTACCCAAATGCAACGATGACTAGGACGTACTGGAGGGATACATTCCTGAACCAGACACTCACCATGCTTTGGAACATGATTCCTATGTACATCAGGCAGGGACCCTCACTAGCACTCTTCAAGAGATACCTCGATGGGTGGATGGGAGACAGACATGTATGCCAGGGATCACTGCAGTGGCTGTACTGTACACAGGTGTAGGAAACAAATGGCTCTACTGTTCACAGGCACAGGACACTAACCTAGGGAGGTGCCGCAAGTGAAAACACTGTAGTTGGCCTTACGAATGGACTTGGCCAGACAGCATAGTACCTAACTATGAACCTATGAAGCTATTACATGTCCTTTGTGCATGGATAATTGAGTAGCTCTTCCATTTCAATTAGCTATCATGATGTTACACTGTCTGGTGACTACAAGCCATATGTATCCTGTTATTGTGTATTGTACATGCCAATAGACATACCAGATGTTTGCATAATATAACAGTAATGCTATGTAAAATATTTGACATATGTACCTACAATACTGTACATTTCACATCTTTGCAACAATATCCCATAATGCAAAGCATAATTGCACAGCAGGACCACCTTAGACATGTTATTCTGAGTTATACGCCCATACATATGCCTGCTGTTACAGTATATCAGCATATACTATCCCCTGTTATGGCACGTACTTGTTGGACAAACCCTACCACTGACAGTGGCTGGAGTGGAATTGTTGTGTTTAAAGCACTTATGTAGCATCCCTTGTGGTGTATGAGGTGTTTACCTTGTGGCCCACAGCAGTACACACAATTTCGACAAGCGTTACTATGCTCAACAAAACATCACTACATAATACCTTTTCCCACTGTATGCATTGCATACACTTTCATTAATACAGAACAGGCACTACATACACTAACATACTAAGTGTTCTACATACCTTCTTAGTGGTCCGAGCTTATGAAAATATATGTCTTACTCCTTTCCTGTTTCAACGGTTCTATGGTATGAGCATACGGTTTGAATGTATGGCAAGCCATACTTTTATATGTAGATACCAGTAACATGTGTTATCCTGCCACCAATTGGTGTTCCGGAGTTGATGATTACATGCACATCAGCTGTGCAGCTACTCCATTAGCCAATTACATGGCAACAGTGGGGTATAATTGAATACTCTACTTGGGCGTTGTCCTTTTGCCCTACCTTTGAGGAAGACGGCCTGGATGTGTTTTTTGTGATGAATTGCAACTGCTATATGGAGGGACACAGATATTTTGACTTCATGTCCCCCATGGATTGTGTGTGATGGCTAGAGTATGTAGTTCTACATGTGTGTGTAGCTGTTATCTCAACCGTCTGATACGAGACTATTGCAAACAAAACCTGTAACATCGGCATCTGTTCCATTGTACAACAGTAACAATTTCACATAGCGCCATTACAAGTGTGTCTCTCACAAGGTATGTTAAGGCTTCTGCAGATGTCATTGAGTGAGTGGATGTTTGTGATGTTATTACAGCCTGTATTGCAATTGTTTCGGGTGTGGGGGAGATGTAGGTGGGTGTACATAGCAGATAAAGGTTTGTGGGGACTGCATTTATACATATTCCATATGTGTGTGAGGGCTCCTTCCCTAATTGAAGACCTATCATTTAGTAGACTAATATTATGGTTATTGCAGGCTTATTTATTAAGCCATTGTTAATTGGTTCCTATATAGCATGCAGATGATGTTGATCCTTCAATCCCTCTGGAAATACATCGATATGTAATGAAATGTTGCTACATTAAAGCTGTCTCGTGTATTTCTGTCACAGATATTTGCACTCATTGCAGTTGTGTTGGTGACTGAACCTCTTTGGCTTGGGTTGCCACATTTTCAAATGGCCATAGTGGGACATTTGCAGGACACACATCGGATTTTAGAGGCCGACACATACCCACGGTCAGTACAAAGGATAGAACTTAACTGTTTTCATAAATAAAACCTTATTCTTGTAGCAGTTTAGTTGCTTATCATGTTTCTTGTAACATTTAGGTATTTTAGATACAGGAATAACTATTTTATGCAACTATTACATAAAATATGGGACATAATTATGTCCTACAATCTCAGGACATTTGCCCTTTTTCATATTTTTTGTCAGGACACAACTGCTCAAAGAGGGACTGTCCCTCTCAAAGTGGGGCAGGTGGTAACCCTATGCCTAAGGCCGGCTATGACCACACCTACTGTAATGATCTACCTTCAAGTTAGCATGAACAGACACACGAAGCAAACACACACACACACACATTACAGTCCCATGGGAACACACACCACACTCACAACACACACTTACACACACTACAGCAATCAGAAACACACTTAAACACAGTACCTACCTGGACCGCAGCACCAGCAGCAATAACTAAATGTCCCTTAACATTGTGATAATAGTACTTGTGGTTCTAGGGTTCCGGTACTGTGGTCTTTCGGTCTTTAAGCCTCGTGATTACGCGTGTCGGTATGTAAAGCATTCGGTAGTTGGCAGTATCCTGTTTATTTGCACCTCCATGGTTGTGTACATGTTGTTAACCTATCTATATATTTTCAGATATATGTATATCCGTATATATCAACATATATCTCTCTATCACCCTTTCTATCTGTATATTATATATATATATATATATATATATATATATATAGAGAGAGAGAGAGAGAGTGAACACACCTTTCGTTGGGTACATGGCGGTGTATACTATTTCCTGAACTCCACCTTTTTGTATTTTAACCTGTCAAAATACACACCTGCCATTGGTACATCTCGGGTAGCTTAGTGGTAGGTGATTGTGTACATGGTTGCGTGTTCTACTCCTGGCAGTGGTCGTTTTACCTCTCAGAGCAGGCACTATTAGTACAAGGGTGAATAATGCTAATTTCACCTGTTCTGGCCATCTTTGACCGTGATCTGCATGATATTCAGCAAAGCTTAGACCTGTTTTGCGCATATCTGTGTAGTCATGTTTAAACAACGCTTACCATCACTTGCCGGCACATAAACCCGCTAGCATGTGCTTAAACATGCTCTAATGACCTGCATCCAACATGCATTATTCGTGCCATCGGGATTATGTAATGGCCCTTGCAGTTCGTGGAACCGGGAACATGCATGACAAAGTCAGTGGCTTTACCACTTGGGCATCTGGGATATGTACAGGTGTTATGGTGTTTTGTATGTGGACTGTACTACAGCTGTTCCTCCATACTGCAATCAAATGTGTAACTCAGTTAGTTTACATATAGATGATACCTATTAATGGTATGTCCAAGTGATGTTTAATGGATGTGCTCCAGCTATGGGAATCCATGTCACAGTGAGCCACACACTGTAATGTGCTACACCTTGCCACAACCATGACTGGAGAATGCTGGGATGACGGATACCTGTCATGGGTACTCCCCATGCTTTGGAACTGCATCCTGGATTACATTATATGGAGCCCCTCATTAACACACCAGGGAATTCATGCAGAGTGGGTGGGGAACATTGGTTACACACATGGATCCTGCAATTGGCTCTGCTCCACAGAGGGACAGTTAGTTAATCAATGGGGTGGCGACAGCAGACACATTTTGCCTAGGCTGATGAATGACCGCTGACAATCAAGCATGTACCTACCGATGTACCTAGGAACCTATACATACAGTATCAGCACATGCTGTTAGCTTAGTTTACTGTTCAGGTGTTGACTTACCTTGTTCCAATAGCTGTTGTGTGTGCAATAGTTGAGGGCTGCCTATGTAGGATTCACACAGTAGACCACCTATACATAACAATTTACAGGTGGTCGTGTGTGTGTGCTATCCATTTTACTGTGTGTGCAGGTGGAGAAGTGTGTCAGTCCATAAGGGCCTACACTGTCAGTGTATGTGCTATACGTTCCCTCTTTGCCAAGACATGGGCATATTGGGCACACCTCCATCTGCCTACTGGGGCTGGCACAGGGTGTTCGTGGTCTGAATCCCTCTGTGCTTGTGATGGCCTTGGCAATTGCGGTGGGCTGTGAGGGCCTTCACCATTATGTCCCTGCTGCAGCTGTTTCCGGAGGATCATATTATGTAGCATGGCACATACTATGAAGATGTGAGCACATGTGCCTGGAGAGTACTGCAAGTCTCCACCAGATATGTCCAAGCAATGGAACCATGATTTCAGCATCCCAAACACACGCTCTATGATGATTCTGATTTGTGCTTGTGCCTCATTGTGGCATTCTTGCATGGGTGTGTGTGCATTTCTGATGGGAGTCATCATCCACAGCTCCAGTGCATACCCAGCATCGCCCACAAGGTGGCCATATGGGATGTCCCCCCTGACAAATACCTGATACAGCTGTGAGGCATGCCAGATGTAGGAGTCATGGTAGCTTCCAGGGCTGCCAGAACACACATCCATGATAATGCCCTGGGCATTGCACATGACCTGGCAGTTGATGGAGTGGTATCCCTTGCGGTTTATGTAGTGCCTACCATGCTCACCGGGTGGTGACTTGATATGTATGTGAGTGCAGTCTATTGCACCCAGTACCTCTGGGTAGTCTGCTACATGGTGGAAGAGACACATATTGCTGGCCAACTCTTCCTGAGTTTGGGGGAAGTATATATGCTCATTGGCATGTGGTAACATGGCATCCAGGAACCGGTGGAGTACCCTGGATGCTGATGCCTGTGAGATCCCCATGATATCTCCAGTTGGCCTTTGAAAGGTACCTGTGGCTAGTATTCTCAAGCTTACACATACCTTCGTTTCCACTGGGAAGGGTTCCCCTCTGTCATTTCTGGATCTGAGTTGTGGCCGGCACAGCTCAACAGTTTGCTGTGTGATGTCCCTGTCCACTCTGTAACGCTCTACTATCTCCAGATCATGTAGCCTCTGGTAGGTTACCCTCGGTCTGAACACTCTTCTCCTCTTCCGAGGCCTGAGGTGGTTGTCAGCGTCATCCTCCACACCACCTTCAGTCTCCAACACATGGTGATGAATCACAGCTATGGCAGCTCCCAACAAGTACATTGCAAAAGTTCCCCATCTGTTTACACCGATGGTGCAGTGTTTGGGAATACACGGGTGTGTGTGAGGTGCCTTCACAGTTTATACTATTGTGCTTTGAACACTGATGATGTCATAGGGTGTGTATGTACAATCAGAGCTGCAGGGTATCTTATGTGTTTTAACACAGGTACTGCTATTGTGGTGCCTTTGGTGTTGAATTACATTTAGCTGCCATGGATCACCTCTTGCTCTTGCCTTAACTTTTCTTAACGATTCTCCTCCCATTGTCGGGCATGCATCCAACAGCCTGCTTTCTCGTTTTGTACTTTCCCAAACCAGGATTTTGTTGCGAAATGTGTTCTATAGCCAATCTATGGCAGGTTTGCTTTGCTCTGTGGTCACAGTTCTCTTTTCTTTGCAATCCGACACCTCGCCTATCCTGTTCTGCAGGTTGCTACTAGCAGCCTTGTTAGCTGCCGACAATGGCTCACTGTGAGTTAATAGGTGTTAATTACTCAGTTGTACTCCAATTACCCTACTGCGGCATTTCCTTATTGTCTTCCTGTAAACTTCCTGTTTGAGCTGTGGTGCGCGGCGCGTGTGTCTGCTTACCGGGTTTCGGGCACATTGTCATCCACGTACACATGCGCTTTCGGGCACCATGTGTACTCTCAGCTAAGCAAAGCTTTACCTACATCCACACCCCTATCCTGCGGCTTTGCTTAGCAATGGGCAACCCAGATTTGCATTGCTCCAATGTGCTTACAGCTACGGTGGCACACCCCACTGCTGATGTCATGTATACCTCCAGGCCACTCCTTGGTGTTGTAGCGCTGCACCATATGGTACATCCTTAGGCCAGCGGGACGTTTGCGATTCAATATTACTTGCCTCATTTGCATGGCATTGACTACTAATTCATAGTTACTGCGCCAAACACTGTCACAGACCCTTAGCAACCCTTGCAGCTTGGTTGTGGTGTAGCATGCATATCATTGACTATTATGGAGAAATAATGATTTGTGTTACATTGCAATTTTATGACATCTGTATATATTTTCCTTGTGTTCCTGTTTGCGCACACATGCCCTGCAGTTGTACTTTGCGTTACTGTGGCCATGACATTATATGTTATTTTTTATGTGTCGTGCATGTTTTGTTATGCTATTGCCTGTATATTTAGCCATTGGCATATGTTAACTTTGTAATACATGAGTCTGGTCCACTTTCATAGCTCCGATGTTCTGTTTGGAAAAATGTAAACCTTTTTTTTTTAGTTTACATTTCTGTATGCTTACGCTACGCCTGCAACACTTCATGAATCACTATGTACCTTCATTTGCATGCTGCAGCACTGCACATGGGGTGATTAACATACGTGGGCCGAGAGCTGCGCAGATCTGGCGTATGCTGGTAGTGCACATGGAATTGGATCATACCTGAATCACTCGGTGGCCATATTTGGTGTTATACCGCCTACGCTACGCCTGCGCCTGGCGCAAGCTTCATGAATCCCGGGGATGGTCTTGATGGACACACTTCTCTATGAAGGGAAGATGAATGAAATCTTGAGGGACCCCACTAGATACACTGGTTGTTCTAGGAATTAAATAAATAAAATAAATATAGTTTACAGAAGGACTGACATAGTCTTAGAAGACCTTTTTTCTGAGGGACTTATAGACAACAAAACACTGAGGTATTTAAAAGTAGAAAAAGCAGAAATTCCAACGATCTTTGGGATTTAAAAAACACACAAAGATGGAAGGGATCCACCCCTAAGAGCTATAGTATCTGCTGAAGGCTCAACAACCCTACCACTGGCCAACTATGTAGATTTAAAGCTAAAGAATATTTGGTTGAAACGTGACAATATTCTGAGGGACTCATGGGACTTCTTGAGAAGTGTGAGACAAGATATGTACACAGATAATATTTCATTCCTTACTATTGACATTATTGATTTATTTTCCTGTATCCCTCACGAGGAAGGTAAAATAATGTTGGAAGAAATAATTTTTGAAGACAGTAGTTTAAGCCAAGATGAATGTATGGTCATTGTACAACTAATGGACCTGGTTTTAAAGTACAACTTCTTATACTTTAAAAGTGAATTTTTTCACCAAATTAAAGGTGTAGCCATGAGCGTAGTGTGTGACACCTACATATGCCAATTTAATTTTAGCAAAATGGGAGGAAAAATGAGTACTAAACTCGGGATACAACCAAAAATGGTTGTTGAATAAAAGGTTCTTGGATGACATTTGTATTTTTTGGAACACATCAAATGAGGAAATTCAAGAATTTATAAACTACTTAAAAAATAGTATGGATTTCCTAAGATTCACCCACAATGTAGATGATGCCAGGTTAAGATACTTGGACATTGAGATTTATAAAGAAAACAAGAAGTTTCATTCAAAAGTTTACAGGGAAAATACATATTCAAATTCCTATTTGCACTATGACAGTGCCCACCCCATTCATCAGAAAAGAAGTCTTGTGTGAGGGCAGTATATTAGTTCATCGAGAATGACATCAAAAATGGAAGACTTTGTGGTGGAAATGAATACTTTGAACAATATGTTCAAGCAAATGTGCTACCCACATTCCTTGATGGAAGACATAGAAACAGAAGTTTTAGAGGGTAGAGCTGATAGATTTCAACCAATTTTTGGGAAAAGGGAAGTGGTTAATGAACAGACAAAGAAGTTAGGGGACAATTTCAGTAGTGCTTTAGTGATTGAATTTAATGGAAGCTCCAACCTTATAAGAAACAAAATGGTTAAGGAATGGAAAAGATTTTCCACTATCACAGATATAGATCAAATAAAAAATAAAAATGTTAAAATAGTTTACAAAAATGGGTGTAACATTAAGAATTTGTTAGAAAGAAATGAAGCAGGGAACCTTAGAAACAGGAACCAAAGAAGAAAAGGAACATTTAAATGTGGACACTGTGCTCAGTGTCCATATATTACAAACAGGGAAACAGTGTTCCTTGAAAGTAGACAATTGGTTCTCCAGGGGAAAGAATACAGTAACTGTGAGGACAAAGGAATAATATATTTGGCAAACTGTGGAATCTATCAAGTTTTCTATGTTGGGAGGACAGAACGAAAGTTGAAAAGAAGAATTTATGAGCACATGTACGAGATACAAAACAAAAAAGAGACTAATGCGCTCTATAAACATAAGTCACAATGTGAACAGGCATATTATGAATTTTTTTACTGGAAAAAGTGAAATATGATGTTAGGAGTGGTTTCTGGGAGGAAAGAATTGAGTACCGCGAGCTTTGGTGGCAAGTTATGTTGCAAGCCAACCAGCATCCGGGACTCAATGAAAGTATTTCCATTGCCCCCCTCCTCAAATTAAGAGCTGCAAAATTATAGATCCCAAACAGGAATCTCATGTTCTTCCTTTACTTAATTATTAAGTTTTTAACTAATTTCCATGTAAGGATTGCTATCTCAACTTGTATTTCAACAATGCATTTTTCAACATAAGATGTTGAACTACACTGACGTCAAGAAACTGAAAGAATTTTTAAAGTGTTTTAGAATGTTTTTAAAGTGTTTGTATTTTGCATTTTGGGATTTTTTTACGTTATTCATTTATTTATTTAACATGAAGATTTTAAACATATTTGTATTAACATGGATAACTGCTTATTACTGTATTTGTCTGAATTTTGTAAGCATGATTACAACAGTTACTTCATATAAGTTCTGGGGTCAGAGAAATTCCTAGGAAGCATATATTCTTTATAATAGAAAATGGTAGTTCAACTTTGTTCGACAAGATAGCATTGTATTAAAAGATTTTTTTAGAAAAGGTTTTAAAAGGTTTTAGAGATTTTAAACTTTAAATTAAAGTAATAAAAAAGACTGTATCAAAGAGTTTGCAAACTTTTAGACAACTGGTATGGTATTTGATTGTTACCATTAGTACAATTAGGTCAATAGTACTTTTTATGCAAGAAATATGGCATTTAGAATGTGCTTTAAAAGTTTTCATGACATAATTTTCAATTATGCCTCATTTACTATGCAGCATAAGATTGGTGGTTTTAAATGTTAATAGATGTATATATATACATATATATATATATATATATATATATATATATATATATATATATATATATATGCACTGATGCAGTTACCAGCCCACATCTGAGGACATTTTTTGAAATGAAAATGTATTTGCATTTGGAGCGTTAGTGTGATTTCAGTGTTTTTTCCTGTGAAGAGAATGCTTGGATTAAACTATTTTAACAGCTGAAAAGCTTTGTTCCTTGGCATTTTTATCCTGTGGATTTCTGTGGACTACACTGTTAAATCAACAACTACAAGGCTTGACTAAGTCATCCTGCCTGTAAGATTTATTGTGTTTTCTTCCAGGGTCTTGGCATATGGTTCTTTGGAAAGTACCTGTAGCTAGTATTCTTAAGGCTACACATACCTTAGTATCCACTGGGATGGGTTCCTCTCTGTTCGGTCTGGCTCTGAGTTGAGGCTGGCACAGCTCAGCAAGTTGCTGAAGTATGTCCCTGTCCACCCTGTAGTGCTTTACTATCTCCAGATCATGTAGCCCCTGGTAGGTAACCCTGGGTATGAACTCTCTTCTCCTCCTCCTCAGTCTGCTGCGGTTGTTAGCATTATCCTCCTCATCACTGTCAGCCTCCAGCACATACTGATGTATCAAAGCAATAGCAGCCCCTAGCATTTTCTCAGCTAAAACTCCCAGGTTTACTCCAAAGGTGCAGGTTTGTGGGGAAAACCAGTCTGAGGGGTGTTTGCATATTTTATACTGGTGTGCTACAACTGGTGTGCTACAACTGCTGCCTGTGTGATTGGCTGAGTATGATGCATTCCGACTGCCAGCTATATTACTAATGGCTTTGAACTGGCCACTGTGAGTGGTAGAGGCATTAGTGGTAATTTGTACATGATTGCCTTTATTCTGCTGTTGACTTTTTTCCCTTTTTTTAGTTACACCTCCTCCCATTTTCAGCTATGGAGCCACCTGCCAGCTATATTATTGAGTGCTTTGAATGACTCATTGTGAGTTGCAGAGTCCCATATTAGTGACTGGTACTGCATTTCCTTTCTTCTGCTAGTTCTCTTTTTTTTTCCTATTTCCATCCTGTTTAAGCCCCAGGGCACACTGCACAAGCCTGTTTAGCTAAATTAATCATTGTGAAATGGCCCTGTCCTGGACACGAACACGCTTACCATTTCTTGACCCAGCTAAGCACAGCTAATCTGCCTGAGAAACATCCCCTTGCTTAGTTGTGCTTAGCTGAGCACAAACATGGGCCATGGAGCTCCAGTGTGCTTACAGCAAGTAGGACACACCTCTTTTTCATGTCAGCTGCTTCTCCTGCCTACGCGATCATGTTATAGCACCTACATGGTTAAGTGCAGTTTGGCACTTAGAATATTTTTGTGATTCAGTAAATTCCCCTCATTTGCATACCCCACTGCCCTACTGCACTACACCAGAGCTTTTCCCTTTAGCAACCACTGTTCCCTGGTATTGTTTTGATTCTGCATGCCATAGACTATAATGGCAAAATGCAGATTTCCCTTAAAATTGTGTTTTCACATTTTTTTAAATTTTTGGCACAATCGCATTTGTGCGCTGCTGCCCTATGCTTAAATGGCCGAGATCTGCCAAAGAAAAAAAAACTTGTATTTTTAAAAAAATGAAACACTTTTCCATGCCAATGGTGATATATTTGGCCATTGGCATGCTTAAATATTATAATCCATGCTTTTATTTGAGCTGTCATGCCTCCATTTTGTTTTTTGCAGAAATGTATTCGGCTAGTAGCCAAATACATTTCTGCAACTAACATTATTCTTGCACGGATGCCTGCCTGCTTGCTGAATCACTAATTCACCTCTTTTTCATGGTTTTCACCAGCAAATGAGGTAATTAGCATTATGCAGTGGTGTCCATGCAGGAATAGTGTAGACAGGCTCATGCATGTCAGAACAGTAATCTACCGGATCGCTCGGCAGCCATATTCCATGCAGGAACGGCTACACTGTTCCTGCACGGAGATTTCAGTTTATTGAATCCCACTGTCTGTCTTGATAATGACTAGGCATGTAATAATATGCAGACTGATTGCCTGGTATTCATTTATGAACAATGTACTATGACCTCCCCCGACCCTTAACATGTGTACTACTACAAACCTATCATATAATTAACATATATTCATATACATACCTTGTGAAAGAGGGTGCTGAAGTTATAGCCTCAAAATATCTGGAGAAGTGATCTGAATAGATTTTCTGCTTAATATAGCCTTGTTATATGAGGGTCAGTGCACAATTTGGAAATTAGCCTGTTATTACTAAACTGGTGCACATGTTCCACGCAGGAACGGCTACACTGTTCCTGCACGGAGGTCTGTGCAGAATGCTAATTACCCCATTTGCAGGAGAATCCCATGCAGATGAGGTAAAATAGTGATTCTGCAAGCAGACAGATGTCCATGCAGGAACAGTGAAATGTGCAGAACTGTATTCGGCTAGTAGCCGAATACTGTTTTGCAAACAACAAAACAGAGGTCTGACAGCTTGTAGAAGAGCATGTATTAAGTTAATTAGGCATGCCAATGGCTAAATATATAGCCATTGGCAATGTCATATGAATAGAAATTATAAAAATACTTTTTTGTGGCCAATTTCAGCCGTTTAAGCACAGCACAGTCCCACGCAAATGGCAGACATCCAAAAATAAAAAGAAAAAAAAAAGAAAAACAGTTTAAAATAAAAAATGCTGCATTTGGCCATTATAGTCAATGGCATGCAGAATGTAAACAACAGGAGGCAACAATGGTTGCTAAGGGGAAAGGCTGTGCTGCAGTGCAGTAAGTATGGGCTAAGGCAGTGGTGTATGTAAATGAGGGTAATGTACCTGAATCAGAGATTTCTTCTAAGTGCCACACTGCACCTAACCGTGTAGGAGCAATAGCACCATGGTGTTAAAACAGGGAGCATCTGACATGAAAGTGGTGTTTGTCATGGTTCCTGTAATTACACTGGAGCTCCGAACAAATGGGCGGTGCTTATCTAAGCTTAGCTCAGCAGGGGGGTGTGACTGATAAGCATGTTCACGGCCAGGGGAGGGTCAAATGATAGTAAGCATTGTTTACACTGGCTCCACACGCACAGAGGGACTTGGAGGAGGAACCCCCTGAGCCTGCACTTGTAGGCAGAAGGTGGCGTGCCCAGTTAGCCCAGGCCTTGGCAAAGAGACAATGCATAGCACACATATTGACACTGTAAGGGCCCAGGGACTGACACCTCTCTCTGACTTCCACACACAGTAAAATGGATGCCACACACACCCCATAACCTGTTACCCACCTGGTATAGGCTGTGTACTGGGTGCATCCACCATATGCAGCCCTCAAGCACTGCCCACACCTCTGCTGCAGGCACAAGGTAAGTGTGTTTACTTAACAATAACTTCATGGATTACTATGTTCTCCTACTACACCTATGGTATTGCAGCATGCATGCAATGAACTGGGGTGGTCTACTGGGATAGCAGCATACAAGTGACAACTATATAGGACACCAGGAAGTGTGTGACCAACACTGCCATTGCCACACTATGTAGTAGTACCCAATGTGAGTAATACCACAGCAGTATATGTGGGGGGCCAGGTAACTTGGGGGCAGAGGTCACAGGCATGGGTAGCACTGTCGGGGTGCCATACTCAACCCACACAGACCCACCCAGCAACTTAGCTGTAGAAAACCACAAAAAATGTCTGGCATAGGCTAGGGTCACAAATGGCAATAATAATGACACACACCCATACAGAGTTGTACAGTGATAGTATAGCAGGTTCTGCAGTCCCAGTAAGGCTCTGAAGGGCAAGAAGTCTGAAAATCACATGTATGCCAACACAGTCTGACCTCAGTCTCTATATTGATATGCCTGTAGTCCACAACACAGGGCATGATATTACGGGAAATGACGTTAAGCAAATATCAGCACCGTTTCTGCAAATGTGTACAGATCAGAGGTGCCCCCATACAAAAAGTAACATATATGTCTGCAGGGAAAGAACAGTACAGCATACATTGCAATGGTTGTCACAATCAACATGATAACCTGTGCCATGACAGCACAATTGCCTGAATATCCCTACTAATGTACTGCCTGTAGATGTGCATGGGGAGCACACACTAAAGTTCTCTGATCCCTCTGTGCCTCTGCTGGACAGGGGGCTCTATGTCCTGACATATAACATGGCCTACTCCTTCATCTGTGTGGGTGATAAGGGCCTCAGAGCCCATACTCTACTAATGTCATAACGACCTATCAACCCACACAGAATTGTGTTTGTTAGGGGTCACCAGATTGCTTTTCACTTCTCTGCCACTGATACTGTAAGTTACATTGCTATCCTGCTTATACTACACATATGATGGACATTTCTGCACAGTAGACTGCACTCAGTACCCACACACATACCCACAAATCTGTGACAGCAACACATCTGGACAAGGTCATAAGTGAAAGTGGGACAACTGCAAGATGAGAGGCATGTGTACTGAATACTGCCCTACATACTGAGGAAGCTGGTAGGGGAAGGTGTATTTCATTCTCAGGAGTTCTCTGCAGGTGAAGAACTTTGATACAGTAATGTCTGTCCCTAGGTTGTAATGTCAGTCTTCAAGTACATGCAACTAACTTGCCATAATAACACCAGTCTATGTAGACAGAATGAAAGTGCTGGACAAGGCCCTGGACCATCTGACCAGAAATATAATGTTCAGAGGTGTGCCTACAGCAGGATATCATGTGTCAGATGGGAAGAATAACACACAAGCAAGGGATGCCTAGCCAGTACAGTACCAACTTTCTGGACTGTTTATAAAGCTGCAGGAGTGAAGTGACTGTAACCACACCTGTAAACAGGCCTTATTGGGCAAGAATGTGCATACTGTGGCTCATAATATTGTTTTGTGCATAATACATCTTGTATTCCTCTGGTAAAGCACTGTGATGATCTCAGGATGTCTGTCAGTATCAGTGTCAGTAGGGAATGACAGATTACATTGCAGAGTCAGACCTCACATATATCACAAAACATGTCTGCTAAAACAAATCCAGTACCTGTAGGGCAGTTCTGTTTACATTTGGGAGGTATGGTTGTAGTACACAAAATCCTGGACGGGACTACAAGTATCTGTGGAATGGAGTCCAACAACACTATGGAGGGTCATAGTAGGCATGCTCCTACACTTAGAAAATCACAGCCCATGTGTACCCTCACTATGGAAGGTCATACCTCTCAACTTCTAAGAGGAAGAAATCTGGGGAAAGCTGTAAATAAAAGTGGGACAAAGGCCCAGAAATAGGGACAATATTGAATTAATTCTCTTAAAAAACATAGAAAGTTGATAGAAGAGCAGGTTTTGCATTAACATGAATTTTCTGAACGATATGAAGTCTGAAACTCAAATGTCTGTCATTATATTTGAACGTCAACCTTTAGTGATTTAATGATATTTCCCAGAAAACCACAATTTTATGATAAATGTATCAAAAATATGAGGCCACATTCAGGACATTTGGTGAAAATCTGCACAGTTGAGAGGTATGTGCAGGGTTATACAGGCCATGTTCCCACAGTTAGAGATTCACAGCCCAAGTTTACCCTCAGTATGGAGACTCGTACTGGGCATGCAAAATCATCATGTGTAATCCAAGATCACCTTCCGCAACTTTATTGTGCCTATATGTCACTACACACAGCTATGTACAGCTGACCTGTCTCTACCAACCCCTATCACACAGCCATACTGTCAGATACCTGTAGTTGGCCCATATATCATAGGTCTGCAACTGGTGAGTGTGATACACATACATATGTAAGGGCAGCCCATACAAATATATCAAACATACAGTGGCAGAAACAGGTGGAGAGAGAGAGAGGGGGATACACACACACACTCACACACATGCACACACAGAGTCATAGACAGATACAGACACACTGAAAGGCATAGAGTGTTGTCCTGCTGCAGACAATTGCACACCTTGGGTTACTACTGCCATGTCCCACTATGAAGGTGAGTATCATTGCCTCAGCAATCTGACATCACCTACTATTGTGTGTGTTTGCAGGTGATAGTTTCTTGATACCTTGGCCAATAGAAAAACTCTGGCCATTGCCAAACTTTACAGTGCCATATGATGACACTCACCTTAGAAGTCTGTTCAGTCCTTCAGTAACCCAGTAGGCTATGTGGTGCGTCTAATAACTGCATAATACTGTAGCACAGATAACTAGATAGGCAGGAGTTCTAATCCCAGCACTGACTACTGTGTGTGTGTGTGTGTGTGTGTGTGTGTGTGTGTGTGTGTGTGTGTGTGTGTGTGTGTGAGAGAGAGAGAGAGAGAGAGAGAGAGAGAGAGAGAGAGAGAGAGAGAGAGAGAGAGAGAAAAGCATATCTTCTGCATAGGTGTTTTGACAATAAATTTTTGAGGCCAGTGGAGGCAGTATGGTACCAATTTCCGCACTTTACAAGGCTGTGTGATGACACTCAGTTTAGAAGCTACCTCAGACTGTGAGTAGCTCAGCAAGCTCTGTGGCACATTTAGTAACTGTGTAGTACTGTAGTACAAGTAAATAGATAGGTAGGGTTATATTCCCAGCACTGGCAAATGTGTGTGTGTGTGTGTGTGAGAGAGAGAGAAATGTGTGTGTGTGTGTGTGTGTGTGTGTGTGTGTGTGTGTGTGTGTGTGTGTGTCTGTGTGACAAAAGCATATCTTCTGCATAGGTGATTTGACAATAACATGTGGAGGGCTGTATGGTACCCATTTCCCTAATTTATAAGTCTGTGTGATGACACTCAGTTTAGAAGCTACCTCAGATTGTGAGTATCTCAGCAAGCTCCATGGCATGTGTAGTAACTGTGTAATACTGCAGTACAGGTAACTAGATAGGTAGGGTTCTACTCATGGCACTGGCAACTGTGTGCTTGTGAGTGATAGAGAGAGAAAACATGTCTTCTGCAAAGGTGTTTTGACAATAACATGTGGAGGGCGGTGTGGTGCCCATTTTCCCAATGTACATGGCTGTGTGATGACACTCCGTTTAGAAGCTACCTCAGACTGTGAGTAGCTCAGCAAGCTCCATGGGGCATGTAGTAACTGTCTAATGCTGTAATACAAATAACTAGATAGGTAAGGTTCTACTCCCAGCACTGGCAACTGTGTGTGTGTGTGTGTGTGTGTGTGTGTGTGTGTGTGTGTGTGTGTGTGTGTGTGTGTGTGTGTGAGAGAGAGAGAGAGAGAAAGAGAAAGACAAAAGCATATCTTCTGCATAGATGTTGTGACAATAACATTTTGAGGCTAGTGGAGGACAGTATAGTACCCATTTCCCCAGTTTACAAGGCTGTGTGATGACACTCAGTTTAGAAGCTACCTCAGACTGTGAGCAGCTCAGCAAGCTCTGTGGCACATATAGTAACTGCAAAATACTGTAGTACAAATAACTAGATAGGTAGGGGTCTAATCCCAGTACTGGCAAGTGTGTGTGTGTTGTGCTTGAGAATCATATCCTCTGCGGATATACCATTCTTATGTGCATCCCATCCACTCTTTTTGCCACCTCCCAATGGCATTACTTTATTTACCATCTTACTGTCATCTGCCTCCCATGTACCATGTTACACCATTTCACAGGCCATTGCAGTTATCTGTACAGATGTCTACATAATATTTGGTAGTTAGCAACCCATATGTGGTCTGTGTCCCCCAACAATGTCCATGTGGCCATGCATATGATATTGATGGCAAGTAGGTCACAGTTACTGTACCCACACACATGCTAGAATCAGATATCATACATGATGGAAACCTCGTGGTGATATGATGTGTGTTACCCTGTCACTTGCCCAGGCTTGTAGGAGCAAAGCATTACCACAGTCACTATTCCTGGTGGGTTATGTCACTATCCATAAAGGCTGTCACAACATTAGGTGTTGTAACAGGTACTGGGTTATGTCCCATGCATTTCATGTATGTGGACCATGCCACGTGTATTTAGCAGTATCCTACATTAAAGTGGATGTATTGGTGTAAGAATCTGTCCATTGACAACTGTGTTTGTGTTACTGTAGGCACAACCCCTGTGTCAGCCTTTGCTGTGTGTATGATAAGGATATCCCAGTTTTTCTACTTATTCCACCCTGTGAACTGTAGAATACATACCACAAACCTGTCATACATAGTGCCATGCATGCCCTTACCAACTCAATCAGGCTTAAGTTTATTTGAAAGAAATGTCAGGGCCAACAGGTGCTCACATGTGCATCTGTTGCAGTAAATAATGTGGATAAGCTGGTGAGGGACCTACTGACAGTACTCCAAACCTGTAACACATGTATGGGCTGCCTATGTTACTACACTACACTCAGGTGACATGCCTAATGGTTACCTGTCTGTGACAAAGTGCATGTATGGCAGGTCACACTGTCTGACAACAGTGTTCATCAAACACTGTTACATGCATACACACCTGGTAAACATACATATAAAGGTGCAACCTGGTTATGAAATGGTCAGTGTATGTTCATGTCTGCAGGGTCACAGCCTGCAGACACACAGCCACCTGGAACACAAACAGAATATAGCATGTCAGACTACATTCAGGCACAGGTACTAACAGCAATAATGCATCATGGCTAATAAGGTACATACACATCTATTTGTACCCATAACAAATGCAAGCAGACAGCACTTTAAACAAAATTACATATCTACAATGTATGATATTCACCTTGTGCATCAGACCCATAGGTTCATAGGTAGGTACTAGGCTGTCAGCCCTAGGGCCTATACAAGCCCAGTCAAAAAGGCACCCTGGCTTTTGCCACCCAAGACAATTATTTTCCTGTGCCACTGTCGAGCAGAGCCACAGACGTGATCCCCAGAGTGAATTTCCTATTTCCCCATTGAGTCATAAAGATTTTTCTTGAAGAGTGCTAATGATAGGTAGTTTAGAGCATGTAGCTCGGAGGGATTGGGATTCCTTTAAGTGGCACATGTCCAACAGCTCTGGGTTTGACATAGCTTTGTATGTTAGGTAGAGATCACCTCTGAGTAGGCGATATGCGACGGAGTAAAGCTGGAGTTTTTTTGAGACGGTTTGTGTAGGGCATCTGTTTGAGGCCAGTAATCCTCTTTGTGAAGTATTTCTGCAGCCTTTCCAGTTGTTGTCGATGTCTTGTGAGGTATATGCCAAAAGGGGCTTTGTACTCTGTAATGGGTCTAATGAGTGATGAGTAGTGGGGAATAATTACCTCTTTTTTTCTGGATGAGAAACCTTTTGTGATGAGGTGTGCCATGTAGAAGGATTTCCTAACTACTGTGGTGATGTGATTATCAAAGTAGAGACTACTGTCCACCTGTGTCCCAAGGTCTCTTATCACACTTTCGGTGTTAAGTATACTACTGTCTATGTTGTAGTTCATGGTTACAGAGTTTTTAACAAAGGGGATGACAATGCACTTTTTGGCATTGAGCTTGAGGCCATGGCTTGGACATCAGGCATCTGTCTCAGTGAGACCCTTTTGTAGGATGTCCACATAGTTAGGAGTTTTGATTATGGCTCCTAGTTTGCAGTCATCTGCAAACTTCGTTAGCCAAAGACCTTCTGTGTTAGCCTGTACTTCAGAGAAGTAGATACCAAACAGGAGTACCAAACAGGAGAGGACCCAGGACTGAACTCTGTGGTACTCCACTTGTCACTAGTCTGAAGTCGGATTTAGAGTCTGCTCCTTTCACAGTGTGGGTTCTGTCAATGAGCCAGTTGGCAACCCATCTTGTGCCATAGGGATTTATACCAAGTTTAGTGAGTTTATCTATAATTCCAGAGTGGGGGATGGTGTAGAAAGCCTTAGCAAGATCTAGATAGGCTGTGTGAACCACCTTACCCTCGTCTACGGCTTTGGTGACTGCTTTAAAGAAGCCTGCCAGGTTTAGGAGACATGATCAGCCTTTTACAAACCTGAACTGTGTAGGGTCCAGAGTTTGAAGATTACCAATGTCTTTGTTTATAAGTTCTGTGATGATACATTCCATGGCCTTGCAGACCAGGATCGTCAGGCTAATGGGGTGGTAGTTCCTGGGGTCCATGGTGGCTCCCCCCTTGTGGAGTGGGATACCCGATGCTGTGCGCCATTCAGCGGGCACAAAGCCTGAGGTGAGGCTATGATTGAACATGGCACTTAGGTGGGGTGTCAATTCATTCTGTAGTTCATGTAGAACACAGCCTGGGATGTTGTCTGGTTCCATGGATACTGTGTTCTTGGTTTTGGAGAGTGTGGTTTTTACATGTGCAGCCATGATTACAGGAACTTTACATTCTTTCAGTACAGAGATGGGCTCTTTAGGGGGTGAGAGGAGGGTAAAGTTAGCACTGAACCTATCTGCCGGGATGTTGGCAATATCAGTTGGGACTGTATATTTAGTGCCATTGTGCTGCAACTCAGAGCAGATCTGAGCGTTGCCATTGAGATTCTTGACATAGCTGTAGAATGCTTTATGGTTGTCTTTAGAATCAGTGTCGATTTTGTTTTCGTAGCTAGCTTTGGAGGATTTTATCAGGGATCACAGCTTCTTACTGAGGCTGACCAGGGAGCTCCTCCACTCATGGGATTTTACTCTCTTTTTCAACAGTTTCTTCTTTCTGTTGTACAGATTGTTTATGGCAGGGGACCATCAGAATGGCTTTCTTTTTTTGGAGGACAGCGTCTTGGTTCTGTTTGGGATAGCATGATCCATGCACTCGTGTATGTGCTTATAAAGTACAATTGTGTAGGATTCAGTAGTCGTAACTGCATTGTCCATCTGCATGGGTGTCATGAAGTTCACCACTTCTGTCTTAAGAAGCATGAAGTTGGTTTTGGAGAATTTTTTTTCCATGGTTTCCTTATTGGGGGGTGGGGGCAGGATGTGGATATCTAGGGTAATTAGCTTATGGTCGGATCAGACCAATGAGGCATTGACTTCAGGTGTGGAACACCAGTCACTCATGTTGGTGATGACTAGATCTAGGATATTGTTGCCCCTGGTGGAGGTGTGGAGAAGTTGATCCATGGCATTGGAGTTTATGAATTCCAGAAAGCGTTGAGCGAAGGAATTGGTATATGAGTAGTTTTCCCAGTTAATGGTGGGGTAGTTGAAATCGCCCATTATTAGGATGCTTGGTTGAACCCTAATATTTTCCAGTACATCAAGAAAAGAGGAGTGGGAATCCTGGGGCATGGTGGGGGATCTGTAGCAAGCTACAATTTGGATTGCAGTTTTGCCCAGAGTTAGTTGCACTTGGATAACCTCGGCTGCATTATGCTGAGCAACTAGCCTGGAGGTGTTGATATCCTTGATTAATATGGACACACCTCTGCCTTTGGTGTTCCTGTCCAGGTTACATGGCTAAAAAGTGTTGTATGAGTTATAGCCTGGTAGTGCATGGGTGCTCTCTGGAGCCTTGATCCAGGTCTCAGTCACTGCACAGATATCGATGTTCTCCATTTTAAGGAGTGCCTCGAGTGAGTGCATTTTGAGATTTTGACTTCTAGCATTGAGTAGCATCATCCTCAGTTTTTAGCCTGTTCATGCATTGATGGTATGGATGACAGTGATGTGGCACAGGTACCATCATTTGCGCAGGGTGTGGTGTGGGTGTGCCAGAGGCATAGGCTGGGCCATATGGTTGACATCCATGTGTGTGTGTTTGTACTGTTATTATATACATGGGCTGTGTAGAGGTGCTGTGTGTGTCTGGAGGTGACTCGCCTTTGATATAGATTTGTGTGTGGGTATGCATACACATAGTCATGCCATGTGGCTGCCCTACACAGAGGTATGTTGGACAGTGATGGATCGTACAAAGAAAGGTATCCATTTCATCGTCTCCGGCCACATACACATGAACTGGCCCTGCCAGGGGTCTCACTGGCACCACCAGACCCAAGGCCAGATGCAGTACCACTCCCTGATGATGACTGATGTCTTCTGGATCCACGTCACTGATGAGATCAGCCAGGACCACATCCTCATAGCCTGCTGTGGTGTGCTGTGGACAGCAACCCCCCTTCAATGGTGCTGGTGTCACTGCTACTATGGGAGTGTGAAGGTGCATGGCCCCATATACTCCCACCTTCTGACCTATATCCATGTGGCCGACGTCCATCTCCCACCACACGCTGCAGCACACATGTGACACGGTCAAGGATTGAAAATGTCTCAACCCACCGTCTATCCATGACCTCAGTTTGTTGGCATGTGGCCTCAACAAGGTCACGGATGTCGCTACACAAACCAGGAATACCTGCATCCAATACCCTGAATATTTTTATTTTTTATTTTATTTTACATTTGTTAACCGGGAAAGTCTGACTGGACACAGGTCCATTTTCAGTGGAGGCCCAAGGAGAAAAGCTCCAATAAAATACATACAAGAAAAATACAAGAAAATATACAATAAATATAGCTTCTACCAAAAAAATACATGTTACTAAGCCTAGATACAAGTGAATATAGCATATACATAAACATGTTACTAATCATACAATTTTTACCGCATCTAAGTCAGCATATTCAGCATTAATACAGTAAAATGGTTTTGCTAAAAGCATAACAAATTATAGGGAGAAGAAAGTAAAAAAATTGGAGACCCTGCTAATAGTTTATTGGTCTGAATCAGCCTGGGGAATAGCATGATCAAAGCCAGTTATTTAAGTAGTGGGTTTTCAGGAGTTTTTTAAATTGACTCGTTGAAGTAGTAGAAATTATATGCATGAGTATCTGTATGGTGTTGCATTCACTACATGCCTGTGCATCCTTCACAGCCCAGAACATCCATCTGGTGACACCTACTGTGGCACTTACAAGAGTGGCTTGACAAGCAGCAGTCCTTTTGTGAGCACCCATGTCCATCCGCCTGTGTGGGATCTTGCCAGCACTCTGGCTATGGCCAGTGTGTACATGCACACCTGCCATAGTCTTCACACTAGCCTGTTCCATGCCACCACCTGATAGCTGTCAAACATCTGTGGGCACTGGGAATGGGACATGTGTGGACATTGTGACTGTGTGCAGTGACAGTGTGTAGGAGTGAGGGATGCCAGCCTATGGCACAGATTCAGCCCCTGACAACACCACTACTATCTGTATATCAGCATCATCACTGGCAGGGTCTGTGGACACGCTGTCATCAGAAACTGAGCAATATGTACTGACACCATCATGAGCTCTTTTGTGGAAAAGAACGACATATGTAACATAATACCTGCACTATACCGTTTCTTAATACGCATGCACACAGAAGCATGTGCACGTGCACACATGCACACACACACACACACACACACACACACACACACACACACACACACACATATATATATATATATATATATATATATATATATATATATATATATATACAGATGAGGTTGCAGACCCGCATCACACAGACCTCACACTAGGCAAATTGAAACATTCACAACAGTCAGACTACTACATATCTTGGACATGCTGTCAATAGCATGCAGTGCAGCCCTTTACACTTCCTGTTACAACTTCTGTACACCTCTGTGATATGTGAGTATTTTTAGCAGGTGATGGGCATTGTAGTAACACACACTGCAGATGTACACATAATTGCTGCTCACCTGTATAGCACAGTGCCAACTCTTACAGGACATATCTCCAAACTGTGCAGAGTGTCGTTGAAAGTCTACATGTGTGGGCCACATGTCTGCTCTGTCTTTCATAAACCCTGCAGTTGTCTGTCACCTTACTCTGCTGATATGGGTATTGCTGTCACTATGTAGTGACATATGTAGTCTCACACCTCCAAATCTGAAGTACATATATGTCACAAGATAACTGTGTACAATTACAACTTCTGAAGCTTGCAGTGGATATTATTTGTACACAACCATGCGTACATGCCAGCTATGTCTCATATATCACATGAGTGCACAGAAATTATGTGATAACATCACCCAACTTTACTGTGACCTATGACCTGTGCAACACAATTGCAGAATAACCCAAAGAACGGTAGGGGAACATGGAATTGCAATATGTACAGTAGGCTGGTTGCATGACTGTACACACTCTTAGGATAATACAATGTTACAGCACATTCTCATTTCCTAACAGCAGTCAGTGTGCTTGGGAAGATGTGTCTGAGCATGACACATCTGCACTTTGTAATATGGGTACACTCGCACTTGCAGAAGGCATCAGACTCTGTTGGATTTCAACAGCATGACCTCTGCAAATACCTCTTCAGGGCACCACACAGATCCTGTAATGTATGTATGTGTGAACTTTGGCTGGGTCACTCCAAAACTTCTAGTGTCCACTGTAGAGGACATTCTTTCATGGATGTTGATGCATGATATGGGTCAGAGTTGTGTAGAAATGAAGTGTTCTCCATCCGCATCTTTCTAGCGAAAACATGATGATTGAGTAGCAAAAATTACTGGTATGTTGAACTGTTCCTAATCCCTTCCACCTTGCCCACAGGCACACATCCAGCTCATGAAAAGCAACCACAAAGGAGAAAACTGCCATTAACATGCTTAAGCATGGGGATGGCGTTCCCCTGCTGATCCACATTGTCATTCTTCTGTGTTCAGTAGATTAGTGTTCAGTAGATTCAGTAGATTGCCAAACAAAACTGTTTATTATAGTGGACAAATGCAACCTAAGTGTCATTAGACCATAACACATCTCCACGCATGGTGGGGGACCTGCAGTATTTACCCTGAGACATCACCCAGACCTGGCTGTTGTTCAGCGTGTGAGACAACTTTCATGTTCCAAGCCTACACCATAGGCAAGACATGTGAAGAATATGTGAGATTGTACTCACATGTAGTACACAACTGTTACATGCCACTGATTCCTGCAACTCCTGTAGTGTTGCAGTAGGACTCCTGTCACCCTCCATGACAACTGTGGGTCCTGTTTTTCCCACACATTTGGAGGGTTGTCCAGTCCTATGCAATATCACTCTTGGCACATATGTCCACCACCATTTGATGAGTGTCTGCATTATGTTGGATGGTATATGCACTGCTGTGGGAATGTGTGTGTACCCTGTTCTGCCTGACCCCTTGCACAAAGAAGATCCCTTTGCTGCTTTGCCATTTGTATGCAAAGTATGCCTGATGGTGTATCAGGCAATGGAGTATATGTAGGATAATCCTGGTAGGACAGCAGAGCGATATTTGCTGTTAATGTCAGAATGTCAGTAGTTGATAGGTACACAACAACAAGTACATCTGTACTAATATCTACATTTGCTGCAACACAGTATTATTTTCTTACAGTGTACACATATATATGTAGTGTCTTCTACATTTGTTATGTGTCAAACTTGTTCCCGTAACAGAGTTGTACAGGTTATAGGTCACATGACAGGTTGCAAGGGTGTGTAAATGTGTGATAGTGATGCCATGTTTGTACATCACAAATGACCATCATTCTCATGGGTGTGTGTGCACCATTTAGATGTAGTGTATTACACTTATTGTAAATATGTCCCTAGATTTGGCCCTTCCTCCCCCCATTTTGTCAGTCTTTCTCTGGATTTCTTGCAATTATGGGTTGGGAGGTGTGGTACAGATATATGACATCCCCTGCTAATATGCCCCTGTGATGAGCACTGTGTTACAATGCAATTAACCCCACCACAAATGAACATGAAGATATTTGAAAAACAGTTGAGAGTAACAATTGCGTGCATGGTGACATGCATAACCTTAACATGCCTGTGTTACTTGTGAGCAACAACAAGGTTAATACCATACTCACCAGCTGGAGGCTGCTGTCCCTCATGCAGACCAGAGTTACGTATATAGCTGTGAGGCAGAGATATTGTCAGCAGGCATACAGTTGGCAGTGGCACAAGTTGAATGCTACGTGTCTTCACAGTAGAGTACAAGCTATGATACTACCCAATTAGCTGTCACTCACCATAGATGTGTACTTCTGTGCATTATAAAAACCAACCCACAAATGCTGTTTTACTGACATATACATGTAGATACTCTATAGAAGACAGTATGACTGATAAATTAGAACATTGATGTGCACTGTGGCCTTACCTGGATACTCTTCGCCTGTTTCCTGGATGCCATCCACCTCCATGAGTACCATGTGTTGTGCTGCTGGTCATGTGGGGGCTATCCTAGGTTGGCAAGGAGCTCCTCAATAGCCATGAGTAGGGGCTGTGTTGGTGGATCCCCACCTGTACCTGTATGATCTCTGGCCATGGCAGCAGCCCTTTGCCGGGCATGAGGAATCAGGTCAGTGGCGTGATGCCTGACCTGATCATATGTGTGCTCATGTTGGCCTATGGTTTTCACTCTGTGGACAATGTCATCCCACAGGGCAGTCTGCTCCCACAGATGTTGGCAGCTCCTTGAAAACAGGATGCTGTGGTGTTCAATTATGGCCTCAACTAATGCAGCAGTCTCTGCCTCTGTATAGTCTGGGAGCCTAGCCATGTTACCTGGAAGGCATAAACATGGAAACACATCACAAGACCTCAGACATTTTTACAAAGTTATACACAGAACCAGCACATCAATATTTAGTATCAGTAGCCACCACTTCCAACCACATCATACTCCTGTTGTGTGTCAGCACAGTATGGACCTGCATTGCTGTCTTGCTCCTGATGTGTCATGTTCCCCCCAATGAAGGCCAGTACATTGCATAAACTGACATTTACCATCCATGCTTCTGTAGATGGGTGACAGTGTCCATGTTCCTTGCATATGGGATGTCAGTGGTGCTCCAGCTTTACTTCCGTACCGTGTGTAATGGAGCTGGTAGCATATGGCTGTGTTTATGTAGGATGCAGACAGGTATGTTCTCAGGTCCCATGTGGAGTTGCTTTCTTGACTTGTATTAGGTAGTATGCACCTATTCCCTGATGACTAGAGGGGTGTGTGTGTGTGGTGTGCATATCCACCTACAATGATGGTGAGCCACGGTTGTGATGTTTGCCCTAAAGCTGTCCGTAGCACTTTGTCTGTACCTATGGTGCATATGTATGTGATCACTTACACTATTAAGGTCTGAGACAGAGTGCTGTAAGATATATTAAGAAGGGAGGTGAGGAATATTGATCAGCAGTATAGTTTAATGCCAGGAAAGAGCAGTACAGATGCAATGTTTGCTCTGAGAGTGTTGATGGAGAAGTACAGATTAGGTCAGATGGAGTTGTGTTTTCTCACTGTGGACTTAGAGATTGCATATGACAGGGTGCCTAGAGAGGAGTTGTGATGTTGTATGAGGAAGTCAGGAGTGGTGACGGAATCTGTAAGAGGGCTACAGGAGATGTACAAGGGTAGTGTGACAGCATTGGGGCCTGCCATGGGAGTGACAGGTATGTTTAAGGTGCAGGTTGGATTACATAATGGTTCAGCTCTGATCCCTTTCTGACTTGCACTGCTGATGGACAGGCTGCAAGAACATTAGACAAGAGTCACCATTTACTATGATGTTTGCAGATGACATTTTGATCTGTACTGACAGCAGGGAACATGATGGGGAGACACTGGAGAGGTGGAGATATCCTCTACAGAGGGGAGTGATGGTGGTTAGCAGGTGTATGGCAGGGTTTATGTGTGTGACTGAGAGGGAGGTTAGAGGAATTGTGAGTATGTATGGAGTACAGTCTGGGAAGGTGTATGAGCTGTAATACTTGGGATCAACACTACAGAGTATTGACAAGTGTGGAGAAGAGGTGGGGATGACAGTACAGGCAGATGGGTAGTTTGGAGAAGAGTATCTGCAATGATGTGTGACACATGAGGACCATTATGAGTAAGAGGGAAGGTGTACAACACAGTATTGGGTCAGCTATGTCATATGGGTTGCAGACAATAGCACTGACAAAAAGGCAAGACTCACAGCTGGACATGGCACACTTAGTCATGGTAATATTTGCAGTGGGTATCACAAGAGTAAACAGGATTACGGATATATATGTTAAAAGATCTCCCCAGGTTGGACATTCTGGAGAGAAAGCCAGAGAGTACTGGTATAATGTTTTGGATGTGTGGTGAGGAGGGATGTTGACTATATTTGGAATAGGATGGTAAGGATGACACTGGCAGGTGACAGGTGAAGAGGAAGGCCTATGATAACGTGTAAGGATGTGGTGACAGAAGGCATACAAGTGGTTGTTGTGATAGAGCAAGATGCAGAGGACAGTAGGAAATGGGGACATATTATCCACTGTGGAGACCCCTAACAGGAATAGCCAAAGGAAAGGGAGGGAAATGTTGTAATGTCAGTCTGCACAGGTTGCCAATTAGTTGACAGACACAACACAACTGTAATAGTAAATGACTACAAATATGAGGCACACCTATGGTCAGTGTGGATAACACTGCAGATCTGAATGGTAGAAGCTCAGTATATCACATGCCTTTCAAGAAAAATATCTGCAACACTATTGTAGTATGTAAATAGCCTGCATAGGTCACTCACATTTCTGAGACACACAACTATATCACAGCTGTACTCACATTTCACATATGGATATCTACAACATCCCAGTATCTGACCTAGCACTGTCACAGTCAGTATTTGTAACACATACTCCTATAGTTGGCATATGTGAGCCATCCTTTCCTCGGGTGACTCAGGGCCCTGAGCTGTGGTCTATATCACTGCAAACAGACCCAGTTGATATGGCCATAGGTACTATTCAGCAAGATATCATGACAGCAAGTGTGGTTGAGACATATTTGTTGAACTTCCTATTTTCCCATTAGTACATACCCCCTACTGCATTACATTACAGGCTTACATGTTTGACATACCTTTTTTCCCAAACTTCCGTGTCCTGCTGGTGCAGACTTCAGATGTGTTGTTTTTTTTTTCCTCTCTCTCTTGGATGTGACTGAGACATCTGTTTTGAATAGGCAGCATCCTGCCTTTTGTAGGTAATCAACAGCATCTGATGGCCTGTGCACCAGTTGGTGTCCCCAACATGCTTATTGCATGCAGAACAGCTGTGGTGTTAGTCCTATAGAAATGGCATAGTAACACACTCCTATAATTGAGTACATCTTGTGGGCGTTGCCCTTTTTCCTTGCCTGTGAGGAAGGCGTCATGTAGATGTGTGAACAACAGCATCAAAGAGGTTCCTTTGAAATACCAGTTACATTGTACAATGTGGAGACAGGCCAACAAACTGGGGGAGAATGTTCCACACATAGGGACAGAATGTAAGTATTGCTGTTATACAGTTGTATAGATGCTAGTGTAATAGGGTTCTGTGTACATGGCTTTTCTGTGTGATTTTAAAGTCTGACAGTGTTATGTAGTTGACATAACTCTGAACAGTAGGCCAATCTGCAGCATGGCCAGGTGTTGGACTCTCATGCTTGGTGTGTTTGTCAGACATGTCTTCTATTTGTAAAAATCAGTACCATACTGTGGGAATTGCAGTCAGTAACATTTATCATCCATTTGTGTTTCTAACTTCATATCCCTCAGACCGTACATTTTTCAACAATCCCTGTTACACCAGCAACTGTGTCAGTTCATGGCAACAATATTGCATATATCCCCATGTTTGTGGGCCTCTGTCCCTCAAGTTTGTCAGACTTTGTTCAGATGTCATGCAGTAACACAGTGATAGGTGGGGTATTTCATTCTTTAGTGACTTCATTCCTGATACCATCCTAGTGATGTATCAGACTGCAGGACATGTGATGTTCAAGACGCCTGCTATATGAAGACAAAGTGTGGACATTGTGTTGGACTCTAACCTGTTCACATATCTGTGTATGTATGCCAATTGTTGGCAATGGTCAGGATTATGTAGCAGTGTAGTGTGTCAGCGTTATGTGGCCTGTGTTGGAAGGTGGTAAATGTATGTTTTATGTCTCCTTTTCTCTCTGCCTGTGCATTCTGCTCCAGTCTGTGGTGGTCTCTCAGCTGTACATGCTTGTAGGGCCAGACTGAGACATGTCCCATACCACAGTCAGTTAAAATACTACAGTGTGAATTGGGCCAGTATATGTAGGGGTAACGTGTGAGTGACAAACATGTTGGGATATTTCTGTCTAGAAGGTCCTTATATTGTACTGCATAAACATGTTGGGATATTTCTGTCCAGAAGGTCCTTATACTGTATCGATCACTTGTTTTCACATTATGTCACTGTGACTGTGTTGGTATTGGTTGTGGGTATGCAATTTCATAATGGTGTCTGTTTTTCAATGCTGTTAAATCCCTGTAGTGCATGGTATATTTGCAAATAAAAGTGTAATTCCCCATACTAAATTTTGGTTACTGTTGTGTCAGCCTGCCTGTACTGTGGACAATGCTTGGTAACATGCTTAGGAGCTGTCTGTGGTTTCCATAATGTGATGTGATGTTATGTCCAAATATATGATGGATATATGGTTGCCTGGCCCCCACAAGGGTTGTGTATTTCTGACACTTCAGTGGGATGATGTGTGGATTTGAGTCGCTAAGTACTGTGAAGTAATTTAGTGTTGGACTTGTGCTATTTCAGTAATTATATGTTAGGACAGATATGAGGGTGTTACTGTAGCAACTGTGCTAGCTTATCTACTCCAGTATTTCAGATATGTCCCTATTTTCATGGCTCCCCCCCCCACTTTGTCACACTTGGTGTAGATTGGTTGCAGTAAGGGGTTCTAATCCTCTTGACTGGCCAGATTGTTTCAGACTGTCCAGGTTTATTGGTCATATTTGTGGTGAGTTACACAGATTCATTATATTATTTCTCTGGTCAGTCACTGTGATGATGTGAGAGTGTCTGACAGTAACTGGTGACATCACATTTCATTTTGAGTGGTGAGATCCTTGTGAACATGTATGCTGACAGCAACTCTGTCACTCTGGCAACACTGTAGAATTTTCAGTGCAAAGATTAAAATGATTCCCCAGTTTTTGGCTATTGCCCCCCCATTTGGACAGCCTTTTGCCAGATGGGTTGCAGTATGAGTGTTACAGTTATGGCTCTATGTATATATTTCTATATTGCTATATGTATATACATTAACTGTTTTTTACATCATATATCATTATTTATATGTAGATATGTAAATATTTAATATGTATATCTGTATTTATATTATTGATATACTTCTCCATATATATATATGCATCTCCACACTTATATACGTGTGTATTTGTACATTTAAACATATGACTGTTTCTGTTCTGTTGCACGACTGTACTGCAGAATATATCGGAATAAAAGCATTGCTTTCCCAAATGGTTTAGTGGTATATTGTCTGACTATAGTGTAAGGGATCCTGGGTTCAAGCCTTGGAAGAGCCAGTTATTTTGTTGCTAAGCAGAACACTGTGGATGACAGAGTGATTAGAGTAGTTATAAGCAGTTGTAAGTGGGTTTGCGCAGGTTTGCATGAAGCAAAGCTCTGCTTATGTCTGCTTACATCAGCTTAGCTGGCTGCAAACAATTATTTAAAAAAATATATTTACATTTACATATGGCATTTTTCCAGCCCTACACTACCATACGTGAGGCATATGATTCACAAATATCGTTCCAATTCATAAAAATTAATTTACAAGTGCTTCCACAAATGAAATATATTAAACACAGCTGGGATTTAAACTGCGCATGTCTTGCACACTAAAATGGAGCTCTACCACTATGCTACATCAACAATGAGGATTTCTCCTTCATAATTCTATTTGACTCTCATACAGCATATAGGCTGGGCTGAGCAGAGCACTGCGGCACATAAACCCATTACACTTTGCTTAAACTTTTTTTTGTTTAGAAAAAAAATAACATATTTCATTTTCAACATATATTTCTCTGCAGGTTGCAGGAACGTGGGGCGGGTATTTGTCTATTCTACGGATAGTGATTTACTGTGTGGGCAACTTACTTGTGCTTGTGTGCTTACATTCTTTTTTCTTATTTCCATGTCCATGGACACTGACATGCTCACTTTTACATTTCAGTGTCCCTGGACACTGAAATAATGCATAATATTAGAGCCAGGCTCTAATATTATGTTTCTTCCTTGTTTAAGTTCAGGGTGTGTGTTTAAGTGTCCATGCAGCACTTATACACGTCCCCTACACTCATACATGGATCGTGTACTTGTAGGAATACAGCAGCGCACTCTCAGTAATATGTAAGGCGTGCTGCTCCTGTATTTCTGCACGGAACAGTCCATGCAAGAATAGAATAACTGTGTAAGCTTAATGAACATGAGTTCCTTTTCAGTGCCAGTGCATGATCTGCCTAGCTAAGTCACTTGCTGAGAGCCACACAATAGACAGAGGGAGATGGATAATATCAAGCCCTGTACCCTTGACAATAGGAAGAAGCTTGTTAACAGTTCAGATCCTTAACTCTGTGGTAACTAACTGCCAGACAGAGCTTTAAAACAGCTGAGGACATACATTGTCTTTCCACTCCCATTATGCACATAGTAATATCTTCATTTGCATACAAGGGACGTGTCCTATTTACAGGGATCATTGTTTTCTTCTATGTCTGAGGCCACTAATCAGTCTGTCTTGCAGTCTGTGCACATGGACATAGTGTGCCTCCCATCTATGGGACAGTTACCTGTTGTGTCCATTTGCTATACTGTCTGTCATGTCATTCCATAAAGCTACTTCAGAAAATATGGTAAATTAGTTAATTATATAGGCTGCCTTCAGAAACATTAGTGGCCTCAAACTTGGAAGGAAACATGCATCGCAAGTCAATATTCTACAGAAGATCATTCTTATATTTTAGAAAAGAATGTTAAAAGGTGAGAAATGAGATGCATTTCACTGTGATATTGTAACTAAATAATATGACTGGACAAGCAGCGTTAAGAGGATATTTATATTGTCTTTATTTTCAAACAAAATAATTGTCTGGAAGGGCTGAAAGAGCCCCTTAAAGAGAGCTATGCCACTTTTCACCATGGTTTATTTTTATAGCAGTGGAATCTGATTCTATGTATCTGCTGTCTTGTGAATAAGCATATTATACATTTGATACAGTGACAATGACCCTGCTGAATTTGAATCATTCTGGTATCTTTATTCACCACCATAAGTTAGAACAGTGCTGCAGTGAGTACCACCGTTGCCTTAGCTCAAGAAGTTCTCTTGGTCAGTCTGGCCAGGGTTCCTTTTATGTAAAGTCTACATGTTCTGCATGAGTTCGCATGGATTTACTGGGGGAGCTGCAATTTTTTTTCTACATCTTTAAAACAGGCAGCTGATGGACTGGTATCCCTAAATTTGTATAGGTACCTTTTAGAAGGAAGTCATGGCTATCTACTTCCAATCTATACTTGCCTATTAAATTCTTTGAATAGCAGAGGATGTTCATGGAGTCATTTTCAGAGATGGACATGCTTGACAGCATTTGATGAATAGATTCACCACTTGAAACTCCATCCATAAGTTTAAATTAGTGACGCTCAATATAAATAAGATGTTGACACTGTTGGCATTGATAAAGAAAACAATGTCCTCAGAAACATCTCTGTAGCACATCAGAAGGTTACAGAACTGCACGTTTCCTGAACATCTGATAATGTGCCATTCTATACAACTTCGGTGTGATCTTTAAACCATTAACTATACTGCAGTATTTACTTTGTAAACCTTAGAGTTCCCCGACATGATTTACAGCAAACTACTTACTTGGCAAACTGCAGTTCCCTAACTCTACTAATAAGCATAGCTACCCATCCCTGTCCATATTACTCAAAACCACCATTCTCAGACTCCACTTTTACTTTAGCATGACATTTGAACTGCAGACTAAACCACAATGTTCATTTTGTAAAACATGTAATTCTGTTGTAAAGCTTGTAACAGGCTATTTATTCTACATGCCAAACTTCCTCAAAACTACAGATAAGTATATCTATATGTCTTCATCTTGGTTTACTTGTTATATAGCAGATGAAGAACTTCCATGAATAAGCAGAGAAAGGCTTAATTTTATGGTAGCATCACCCTTAACTTAAAGAGTGAAGGAAAGTATAGTTTGCTTTTCCTTTGGTAAGTGTACCTTACATTATTATGTTTTATATCTATCTATGTGTGTGTGTGTGTGTGTGTGTGTGTGTATATATATATATATATATATATATATATATATATATATATATATATATATATATATATATATATATATAGATATGTATATTAATTACTGTTAAAAGTTTTCATCCCTGACACAAATGTTGTTCTCTAGCAAAGCTGGAATTTCTCTTTTGTTGTAAATGAAAGAAGACAATTAAATATTAATTTTGTTTCACATATGATTTTGCATAACCAAATTTTATATTATATTTCTCTGTTAAAGAAAAGTAACAGTTCTTGTTTACTGGACAGCAGTCAGTTACAGGATAAAATAATTGCAATGGCCTCATTTTCTAATATCACTTTTGACAGAGTTAGAGAGTACATGAACTGACCTGTTATTCTGCATGTTGACACAGTTTTGCCGCTAACTGTAGTTATTATTCACCTATTGGCTAACTGGGTAAGAGTGCTGGTTAGGAGGTGATGGCATAGGATGGTGGAAGAGGAGGCAGAGGATTGTATAGAACAGGACTGCTGTTGAGTGGGACCATGGTACAATGTTGATTGGTGTATTGCTCCTTCCCCACTGTGGTGCGATCTCAGAGTTGTTATATTTATATAATTATCAGTAGGAGTAGGGGTGCAGGGGGTTATTGCCCTTCTGCAAAAAGCAAGTGTTGTGTTTGTTTATGCTTTTCGCTGTTGTACTTCCATTCTTTTCATTGCTTCCTTGTTCAAGTATTTTTGGCTTGATATTTTGTCTATCACTCATTTGATATATACATATACACATACAAGCATACACACACACACACACACACACACACACACATATATATATATATATATATATATATATATATATATATATATATATATATATATACATACATACATATGCAGAGGTAGTTGTATAGCCAATCAAACAGCATGTTTTTTGGTACTGGGAGGAAGACAGAGTACCAGCAGAAAAATGAAGTGAAGCACAGGTATAATTGACACCAGTTATACAGATTAGTAATTGTGAAATGCAAACCTTAACCAAAGAGTTGCAATGCTGACCAAAAGGCCTTGGGATAAATACAAATATCAAATATCAGTTTGGAAGTATTGTTTTGCTAAAGGCAGATTTTGCATTTATCACTATTTAAAAAATATCTAATCATTAATGGATGACATTAAGCCTTGCATTTACTGTTACCTTCTGACAATGCTGATTATTTTAAAATGAAACGCAGTATAATGAGATAGAAAAAATATTGACATATGTACAGGATGGTGATCACTGTTCCCTTATAAATTAAGCACAGAAGTAAAATAATTTTCCCTGCTATTGAGTATTTTAAGGCACTCTTTACAAAACAAGAGAGGACAAATTAGACTATCAGGTAGATTGTCTGGGCACAGATTTTGTAGACAGAGGGTATTCGAAAAGAGATGTGTACAGAGCATGTAGTGAGAGTAAGTAGCAGCACTTGAGGAAAAATTCAGCCTTATTTTAGTGAAACATGTCAGTCCGATTTATGAGCACAACCTTAAGTAAATAAGACAAGATGCATGTCAACATATAATAGGAATACTGAAGCAGTCAAAGATATAATTACAAAGCAGTGGACAATTTTACAAGATGTTCAAGGGTTAAATGAATTAGTTGCAAATCCCCCTTTGTGTGGGTATAAACCAATACTACATTGAAACAGACACTATGTTATAAAGAGCAACCAAAAAGCTTTTTTAGTGGAACAGGACGTAAGCATGGCACTTTTAAATGTAATAATTCCATGTATTGCAAACATTTATAGATAGATAAATCAATAAGGCATCTAGTGACAGGGAAAAAAATAATTTTACATGCTTATGGGAACTGTAATACAAGCAATTCAGTTTAGTTAGCTAAGTGTGAATTATGTGAGAGTTATTAGGTTGGGATGACAAACAGGAAATTTAAGGAATGCATAGCTGGTCATCTTAGTGAAATTAAATGTAAACTGACCACTAATGCACTTAGCAAACATATTTTAGAAAAAGGTGAACAACACAGCTTTAAATTTATGATTCTAAAAGTAATTTATAAGCCCTTGAGGGGAGGTGACATGAAGCTTTTAATAGAAAATGAAGAAATGGATATTGCATATGAGAGCCTATTTACCACCTGGCGTTAATGATTATTTTACTTTAAAGCCTTACTTGAAAGTATTACATCAGAAAGTTTAAAAGTTTGTCATGTGACTGAAATTAACTATTTAAGCTGTGTGAATTTTAATTGATTCATATTTGCCTGAGGAAGCCTTAATGGTGAAAGTTTTGACTTTTTTTCAGAAGTTTTAACTTGTGACTTTTAATAAAAGATTCTGAGTGTTTCCAGTGCCTCTTTCTTTGGACTTTGATATCTCAAGATCTGCATAGGAAGGAAAGTTGATTCAGGTGGCTTTCTCCTGCATGCTCCTTAACTGAATCTACAATTATATAAACAATCAACCTTTTAATGCCCTAGCTCGTGCAAATAACAAAGCAGGCAATACTATTATTTGTTTCACCAGGACAGTTTTTGCATCCAGTGCTACAGAATAGAGTTCATTCTTCTTTACTGTCCCATAACAAAATTTATTTGGTGCAGCATCTGTTCCTCTCCATGCAATTTCTGTCTGTTTCATTTCTCCAAATCTTTTGAGTTTAAAATATCATGAAGGGCATGGTCCCCATTCCTAAGTCAGGATATAATTACAAATTCGTTAAATTAATATTGTTTCAATCTTTGATGTTAGCCAAAAGTGCTCTTTGCAGTACTCACAATGTGTCCAGAAGTGACTCATTCTGCAATGCATATAGAGTTACATGTACTGGTGGCACATCTAAATACAACTGAAGATATTTTGTTATTAATTCAATTACTCCTACTACTGTTGGGACTGTCTTGGTGTCTTTCTGCCAGACCATTCTTGTTTCTACCTGCAAATCTTGATATTGTATCACTTTGTGTGTTTGTACACGAGATGATGTAACTGGTAGGTGTAGCAATTTCTGTGATGAATATTACTTTTGCCTTTTTACATGGACATCTGTATCTGGTGTTCTCACATCTATTTTTGGTAAAGGGTGATCCCTTGCTATATACACATCACCATTCTCTATAATGATTTGTGGTTCATGTTTCCAATGCTTCTCAGCTTTTTTTGTATTGCAGTGTTTGCACAATCCTCAGTTCAACATTCTTGCTGCATTACTGTGCCTTTCAGTGTACAAGATCTCTGCCAAGAGTGTACCAGGGTCAGTACATCTTAGAGAAAGAGCAGTAATTGTTAAAACATAAAACATGTATTGCTCCTTCTCCACTATCTATTGATCTAAGAAACTGTCTGCCACATTATGTTCAGTTCATTCTTGTTGACTCAAGCCTAATGGGCATCAAATTATGCCCCTAAACAGTAAATAGCAAAGGTTTCTGGGCCATAAGGTACAATCCAACCTATGCAGGTTTGGGTTGATCTGCTCTACAACCTGCCGTCTCCCATCTCGGGGCCTGGTAATGCAAAAAGTTTGATTCCCCTGATGTAGCAGGACAAAGAAAAAGCATGGATGTGGCTAATGAGTGGAAGGTGAACTGCTGGCCAACTCAGGTCTTCAATACCCAGGATTACCCCTATGGGGACGGAGAGAAACTTTACTGCAGCAGTGATCCTACCTGAAAAACTACTATTCTATTGAGTTACTTACACAACTATAATATGTTCTTCATATTGATCACTTGCAGTAACAAGCCCAGGGAAGATTCTCAAGGTTTGGTGCAAACATTGGTATGTTGTTTACTTACTTAGGGCAGAGTTCAGGACCATGTAATGGGTATCAGAGATGAAGTAAAAATCTGCTCTTTAATTGGCTGGGATATCTGTCTGTAGCTGTTGAAAAGGTATTCATGGGGCACTAAGTGGCTGCTTCTAGAATCACCTGGTTATCTAGTCTTATAATAAAGGCATTGGTAGCTCCACACTGGCCTTGAAAGATTGAGCCCTCACTTTACCTTTTAAGAGCCTCACATTTTGAGAGTAGCAAAAGTAGATGCAAAGAGTTAGCCATTTAGAGACAGCTTGTTTTAAGTTGGGTTCCACTCCTTATTACTAGAAAAACAATCATTACCTTGTTTTTCTTTGTTCTTTCACTCATTGCAAATAATATTACTCTTGCTTATGAAGATACAATATTATTTTTCCTTTATCTCAAGGCCTTTTTCAGTAAAAACATCAAGAAAGACCCACACAAGATAGAATCTTTACTGTGTAATAGCTTAAATCTCCTGTAGTGGAGACCCACAGGATATATGCAAATGACACCTTAAAGACATACCAGTGTTTCGGCTATATAGCCTTTGAATGCTCATGACTTTTTGCTTTATAAGTCTTTATGGGCACATTCTGCATGGTCTGGTTACCCTGAAATAATATAGCAATAACTAACACCATTGGTGTGGTATGTTGAAGATTTATCTGTTGTTGGTGTGGTTTAATCATGAGGGTGTAGCTAGACAAATATATACAGATACACATATATAGAGATATATATGGCTCTATATCATTTTGTAAAAGGTAGTTTTAACTGAAAGAAAAACAGTAGGTACAAATGACTGAAGGTGCACTTGACTGAAAAGCCATTTTATCAAAAACATTGTGCCTAGTACATATACCATAAAATGCATTTTTGCAGAGGCTAGTCCCATGACTTACCAAGTAGAGGGCTCTCCCTCCACATTCACCTTTAATTATATAGTCTATCCCCATGGTCACATATGCATGGATAAAAAAACAAAACAAAACAAAAAAAAACACCACATGCAGTTAATTGCAGCTGATACACAAACATAAAAATCTGCAGATCTTATGGAGTCATAGAGTCATAGATTTATATTAGGTTAACAACCCAGCGGCCTTTCAAGGTCTAGCCAAGTTTTCTCAAAAGAATAACAATGTCCTGTGTCCAAACAGGACATTGAGGGCCTGGCATTTATAAGCTACCTATGTCCGTAAGGGACATGTGTACTAGGCCTGATGTAAATTTCCTATCCCCTATTCTCTGGTCTATGTTGCGCTTAAACTGGGTAACAGACAGACTCAGCTTCACATGGATGGGAAGCCTGTTCCAAAATAGATGCAGTCTCTGGGACACATATCTGTCTCTCCAGCATGTTCTATTTAAGTCACAGACAAAATTCAGGTCCTTAGACCTTGTATTTCTGGTACTGTTTGATTTACAAATATGCAAAATATTCATAAGTGTGGGATTTGCAGATGCCTTGTAAGCCAGGCATAAATCACTCCTCAGCAATCTATAGGAGACTGAGTAGAGGGAAAGGGTTTTAAGGAGCTGTGCATAAGACAGGTTTGTTAAGCCTTGTATTTTATTTTGTAAGAAACCCCTGAAGTCACACTAGTTGCTGCATATGCCTGGTCAGGTACATAACGAAGGGTGCATTATACTCTATGGTTGGTCTGATAAGTGCATACAGTGGGATATTGACCTCCTTGGATGTACATGCCATGCCCTTACTTACAAGTTGTACAACACAAACAGATTTCCTCACCACTGTGGCAACATGGTGGTCAAAAGTAAGGCTACTGCCTACATGCACACACAGATCCCTGACCACAGGGTCTATTCTGAGGGGTGTATTATCAACATGGCAATTAGCTGAGATGGTTTATTCCCAAAGAGTACAATTATGTATTTCTTAGCACTGAGTTTAAGACCATAGCCTTGGCACCATTTGTTAGTCAGAGATAGGCCTTCTTGAAGAATTCTAGTATCTGCAGGGTAGTCTACAATAACCCCCAGCCTGCAATTATCTGTAAACTTGGTCAGCCATAATCCTTCAAAATTTGCTTCAATTTTGGAGAAATAGATGCCAAAAAAAAGATCAAGCTCAGTACTGAGCCCTGGGGAATCTGCTAGTGACTGGCCCCATGGTGAAGGTGGCCTCACTCCTGGGTCCTATCAGTAAGCCAGATGGCTATGCAGTGGAAATAAAAGGGTTTATACCTAAATTAGTGAGCTTGTCTATTATGTCTGAGTGGGGTATTGCATCAAAAGCCTTGACTAGGTCAAGGTAAGCTGTGTGCACGGTATGGACTTCATTCAATGCTTTGATGATACTCTCAAAAAAGTCTATCAGCTATAATAGGCATGACCTTCCTTTAACAAAGCCAAACTGTGATGGGTCCAGCATCTGCAGATTACATATGTCCATGGTGATTTTTTCCATGACCTTACATATGAGACTGGTCAGACTTATGGGCCTGAAGTTACCCAGATCAAGTGTCGGGCCTCCTTTGTGCGGGGTAATGACTGTACCCATCTTCCATTCCTTGAGCACAAAACCTGAATGTAGGTTCCAGCTGAAAAGTGGCTTAAGTAGATAAGAGAGGTAATGTTTCATTCTATTTATTAAGCATCCCAGGATGTTATCGGGTCTCAATGATGCACTGTTTTTAGTCTTGGAAAGTGCATTCATGACCTTTTCTCTAGTAATGATTGGAAGTGATTGTGCTATGTGGTATGTCTTTTGGACTACTGGGGGGGGGGGGGGGGGGGTTGAAAGAAAAATTTGAGATGAACCTGTCAGCCAAAAAGCTGGCAATGGCCTTTGTTTCAATGTGGGTGATGCCGTTTACAAAAGATTCTGCTCATTGTTACATATTTCCCCTGTGGTTACGGACATAGCTGTAGAAATCTTTTTGATTGTCTTTTCCCTGAGAAGCTATTTTTTCTTCAAGTTTAGCCTGTGAAGTATTAATTAACACTAGCTGTTTAGATTGGTCAGGGGTCTCTCAATATGCATGGCTTTGTTTCTCTTGTGTTTGGCCAAGATTTTTTTTCTTTTGTTGTATAACCGATTGATATTGCGATTCCACTAGGCTGGCCTGTCTTTTGAGTTTGCCTTATTCTTAATATAAGTGGGCAGAGTTTGCTCTATACAGCTATTGATATGGCTGTAAAGAGATTTTATAAATAGCTTAGCATATACTATGGTGTTTACTGGGTTTTATGGATGCTTGGAAATTAGCCAAGATGTTACATAGCAGAGAGAGGTTGGCCTTGGGATAGTTCCTAAAGGTTTTTAGCTTTGCTGGATCCCTGGATCTAATTTTTATTTTTAACAATAATGCCTTATAGTCATATCTGATGAGCAAAGATATTATATTGGGTGAGGAACAGAAGCTCCCGACATGTTTATGAGTACAAGGTCAAGGAAGTTTGAACCCCTGGTAGGAAAAGTGACCAACGGTTCCAGGATGTTGGCATTAACAAAGTTTAGGAATCGCTCTGCATTTGCATTAGCGGTGTAAGATTCCCAATCTATAGAGGGATAGTTGAGCTCACCCATGAATACCATACTGGACTGAACATTGAGGGACTCTAGTAAATTGAGATAGGCAGTAAGGGTTTCTTTGGACATGGAGGGGGACCTACAGGTTGCAAGGATATGGTATGAGACCCTGTTTAAGGTGAGTTGCACATGTATGAGTTCCAGTGGGTCACACACTTTAGTCTGGGTGTGAGGTTGGTTTTAACATACACTGAGTCTTTGACAGCTTTAGTTCCCTCCTGTCTAGTAGCTGGTCTTAAGGTGTGAAAGGCATTATAAACTTGCATTGCTGAGGTATTGTCCATGACTTTAAACCATGTCTCTGTTACTACACAGATGTCTACACTCTCCAGCAAGAGGAAGGCTTGCAGGGAATGGAGTTTCTTGTTAAGACTTTTAACATCAAGAAGTACCACCTGTGGCACCTTCAGATGTTCCTTCATAGGTTCAGTTAAGTCAGGAGGTTTATCGGTTTGACATTGCCAGAAAAAGGCATTATCAGGCTGGAAAAGGTCATTGCCAACATCCAAAATGCCACGTCCTCTCATGCCATCAAATATTGTACCCCATTGGATTGACACCAGAAGTTAAGCCAATTATGAAAAATCAATCATTTTCTGTTGGTAACATAGCATCATCCTTGAAAAATATACTATACTGCTCAGTGCTAGGCTCATACCTGCCTGAGAAACATAATCAGTGAGTTTGATCATGTCTCACTTCATATAATCAAGGGAGGTATGTCTAAGGTCATTAACACCCACATGGATTATGACAGAGTCATACTGGTACCCTGTGGTTCAATGACCTGACTGCCTATGTGACTTGATGGATCCTAGCCCAGGAAAGGCAGCTAACAGTGCTTCTGTCCTTACTCAGTCTGGAGAAAGGGACATCAGTGTGCCTCATTATAGAATCACCATTGACCAGGAAATTTGGCTGTGCACTGATTTGTCTTAAATGTTTAGCAGCAGAGGCATCACATACAGTGTTGCTATGTGTAACTGTGGGTGGTAAGTTAACGGAGTGTTTATGTGATGGCTGAGGACCCTTTTTTTGATTGCGCTGTGCAGAACGTCTTAGTGTTTTAAAAAATAAATAAATAAATAACTTTGCTACAATCTCCCAGTGTTCTGACTGAGTGTGCTTCTCAGCTGATTAGTATATTTTTTGGTACTTTTTAACTGTTCAGAGTTGAATAAAACAATAATTGAATTCAGCTCAGAATACATTTTAAATAAATTGTGTTTATTTAAACTGTATTTGCTTTAATACTGCTACACACTCAAATGTGCTAGCTTGCACTGCATTTGAATTGTTTTTAGTGCTGTTTTAGCTGCTTTTCTGTAAAACAAAAAATCTAAATTTTAGGCTTGTTTCCTGCTTTTCCTGTAACTATTGACTAATCTAGTCCAAATACAGATTGGCTGTATTCAGGACTATTTGTAAGCTTCTGAGCCGCCCAAGATTTTCTGTGCTGGAGGTAAGCCTTCTAGCTTATCAGTGGGAGTAGTAAGCATTAGGTAGCTTATCTACCACAAGAGGAGTTGTTTCTGGCCCAGAAATTGTAGTATATTGGCTGTTTGGGCAGTTTTTTCCATCTCTTTCAACTTTCTAGTTTAAAAGCTCGTGTTTGTGCTTGCCCCCCTTTCCTGTAACTAGTGTAGTCCAGATACAGATTTGCTGTATCCATGACTGTATGCAAGCTTTTGAGCCCACCAAGCCTTTCTATGTTGGAGGGAAGCCTTCTAGCTTATCAGTGGGAGTGGTAAGCACTAGGTAGCCTATCTACCACAAGAGGAGTGGTTTCTGGCCCAGAAATTGTAGTTTATTGGCCGTTTGGGCAGTTTTTCCATCTCTTTCAACTTTCTGGTTTAAAAGCCCATAGTTGTGCTTGTTTCCAGCCTTTCCTGTAACTAGTCTAGTCCAGATACAGATTTGCTTTATCCAGGACTGTTTGTAAGCTTCTGAGTGGTGTCAAAGTCTGCTCTTCAATTTTTCCCTTAGATCTACCAGTTCTCTCCTCTCCTGCACTTTTACTAGCTTATTAATCTAGCACTTTACCAGACTTCTTGTAGCAATTATTGTAGCACACAAAAGTGCTACCAGCACTAAACGTTCTACAAGGAAGCAGCTCCAGTGCTTATTATTGATGCCAACTCCTCCAGGCATGTTGGAAGGTCAGTTCCCTTTGCTTTCTCCTATTAACCTGGTGAACTTGGGCATCCTGAGGCAATGTAGCAACTGCCTCATGTACACTTACAACCCTCTCCTCTTACCTCCCAACACTCAAACTTGTGAGAGATGCATTTATATATCCAAATTGGAAGCCAAGCACTCTCCAGCCAAGACCGGATTAGCTGGTCAAGAGGAGGTCAGCACTTTCACCACAACACATGGAACACATAGTCCTCCAGAAAACACACTAGCACTGCCTTTACATAAAAACACAAAGCGCACACCCACATTCATGGAGGGTCTCAATAAAAATCTACACAGACAGCAGAGACCTCAAAGGCAGAAATGCACTCGATCACCACAACACAACACTAATCACGCAACACATAACTCTCCTAAACAGTGTGCCAATCAACCAATGCCCCTAAGGCAAAACAGCATGCCCAACACACTAGTCATAGGTGACTCGATAGTGAGGCACACTGATGTCCCATTCACTAGGTTGAATAAGGAAAAAGTAACAGTCAACTGGCTGTTAGATGCTAGGATCCACCACGTAGGGCACGCACTCATATCCCGAAACAACAGGTCAAATATGACTCTGTCATTGTACATGTGGGTGTAAATGACTTGAGACGTACCTCCCTGGACTACATGAAAAGAGACATGGAGGAGTTCTCGGATTATGTAGCCCAGATAGGTATGACCCTATTGAGTCAAGTAGGGGACCTTAAAATTAATGACATCTTCAAAAATTTTAAAGACAAATTAAATAAATATGAAAATGAACAGACTCACCTTAAATCTACTAAAGTTAAAAGAGACATTCATGACTACGGTAATGGGCGGGCCTTTCTTTGGAGAAATAAGCATAGTTTCCATTCAGGACAAACGGGGAAAAGAAACAATAGGAAACAATTATCTGTTTCCTTTGCTTCCTCTTATGGTTTAGGTTTTTCCACTGATTCAGAGGGAGAAACACATGATTTTCCTCCATTACCTAATGCACAAGAACCTGAAGCACACCAACAACGTTTTCGTCAGAATGAAGAAAACATCAAAAGAGGAAATAAGAAAAAAGGAACTGGTTTCAGTTCTCCTACGCATGAGGGACAATTTAAACAAATGTTTAAATGAGGTAGCTGGAACTGATGTGAATAATATTGATATTGTTTCTACATCTGTTTTTGTATCCAATGTAGTTAATCTGTCTGGTGTTACTTTAACCGATGAAGAAATAGCTGTTCTTCATTTGGGTTTGAAATTTGTACCCACTGTTACACCTAGGAATCATTTAATTAAACAAGAATTTTTTAAATTTGTTAGAAAATTGCACCTGAAATGTTTTTTTTTTTTTTGCACAAGGGGCTGAGCGGATGAATAAACATGATTGTGAATATAGTCCTGAAACTGATAGTCGTGATGACAGCTTTTTTCTTGTTTATCTGATGATGTTGACTTTTTTACTTCTCCTAATGCGTATTCATTATTAAATACTACAGGCATTGATTTTCGTAGTAAATTTATACCCCCCTATACTAATAGTACAATTATACAATTTTCAGAAATGGTTCATTTTTCTGTACAAGAACTTCTTGATATATGTGATAACAGTTCTTGGCGTTTTAATATGACTAAGAACCAATGGCTTGCTTTAAAAAGTCTTATGGACAGAAATGATTTAATTATTAAGCCTTCTAATAAAGGTAATAAGATTGTCTTGCTTCATTACACCCGATATTATAACATATGTATGAAACACTTGAATGATGCTTCGACTTATGAAATAAGTGAGGTTGCAAAGTATTTGAATGCTATGAAAGAGTTTACTTTATTGATTGAGAGGGGTGTACGTTTAGGTTATTTTTGTAAAAAAGATCTTGATACCAAATTTAATGTTGAGAGTTGCCATTTAGCTACTTTCTATTGTCTTCCCAAACTTCATAAAAATTTGATGAATCCTCCTGGTCGTCCTATTGTTTCTGCTGTAAACTATTTTCTTCAGAATATTGGTGTTGTTGTACATGGTTATTTGTTACCTTTTGTAGAAAAAAAATGATTCTTATATTAAAGATTATTTTGATTTTATTGAAAGGATATCCCAAATATTATGGACAGAAAATATGTTTTGGGTTAGCTTGGATGTTGTTAGTTTATAAACAAACATTAGTCATAATGATGGAATACAAGCATTATATTATTTTTTGGGAGATAGTCCTACTTCACATTATATTATAGATTTAACTCATTTTTGTTTACTGAATAATTTTTTTAGTTTTAATGAAGTGATTTATCACCAGTTAAGGGGGACGGCCATGGTGGCACTTTTTGCCCCCATGTATGCCAACTTGTTTATGGCTAAATTTGAGTTGGAATATATATATACTAATACATTTGTACAACAAAATGTCTTGTTTTATTTTCGTTACATTGATGATTTGATTTTTCTGTGCAAGGGGGAATCAAATTTGGTACCTACCTACATTTGCTTCAGAAATTAATAATAATATATACAATATTAAATTTGATGGTTTACAGGTTGGAACTAAAGTGAATTTTTTAGATATTTGATTGTCAGGAGAGAAGGATGGATTTATTTCCACCACTGTCCATGGAAAATTTGTGGATGGCAACCAGTATTTATTTGGGACTAGTTGCCATCCGCCTCATACGTTGAAATCTTTACCCTATGGGGAAATTATTCGATTATCGAGACTTTGTAATGATGGTCTTGATTTTTAGAAACAGAACAATAAATCAATAAATATGTTTTTTACGAAGGGGTTACAATATAGGTTTAATTTGTGAATCAATTGATAAATTATTAAAACTTAATTTGGATGGGGAAGTTAACAACAGAAATCAAAATTACAATACAGAAGTTGGGAGAATCAATCTTAAGACTATGATATCTAGGGGGGTAGCTAAACAACAACAACAAAAAAATCTTTTTTGTTACTACTTTTAATCTTTTAAGTGGTAAAATTTGGGATGTCATTAAATACTATTGGAAATTTTTGTTACAAGATGAATTGATAGGTAAACTTATTCCTGATGTTCCCTATGTTGCTTATAAGAGAAGACAGAATTTAGGGGACAAATTAGTTAAAGCATACTATGTTTCTCCAGCAAGTAAACTGGGTCATTCATTGTCTATTTGTGGGACTATACCATGTCATAATTGTAATGTATGTCCTTATATTAAATTAAACTTTTCCAGAATAAATGGGAAAACATTTAGACCACATAACTGTTTTTCATGCTATACATCGGGTGTGATTTATTGCCTTAGGTGTTCCTGTAACCTATTCTATATTGGGGAAACCAAAAGAAAATTTAGAATTAGGTTGTAGGAACATATTCGGGATATTAAAAGGGGAATGTTAGAGAGTCCCCTGGCACTGCATTTTATGGAGAAACATAGCTGTAATGTTAATTTATTACAGGCCACTATTTTAGAACAAGTTTTTGTATAAGAAGGGGGGTGATAAATTACTCAAAAACATTTTATTGTATAAGGAAACTGTTTTCATATTAAAATTCAATACATTATCACCAATGGGTTTAAATAAAGACTTTTATTAATATATTGCATTTAATGTATTTGATGTGTTTAAATGGAGTTGTTATCTGGTGTTGTTCACTTTAAATTTCAGGTCTAAGAATTTTATCATGTTTTTAATTGTCCTTAATTGATTGATTACTTACTATATATATATGGGAGTGTGTTTTCACTAAATTTTTGTACTCGTTGAAGGCTGTTGTGGCCGAGGCGCTAAGACTGTTTTTTCTATTAAATTTTATCAGTGTGGAATTCGTGTTGTTTTCTGAGTTATTTATAGTCTCTTCTAGACTATTTGTTGGTTGTTTTTGGAGGTATGACCCTAGCCCTGAGCAGCATCCTACCATCACCCAGAATGATACCACAGTACAAGCAGAAAATGATTGATTTCAACAATTGGCTAAGTTTTTGGTGTCATTCTATGGGGATCCAGTATCTGTCTGCCTGGGATGACATTTATTTTATTTTTTTTTAATTTATTTATTTATCATTTGTTGACCGGGAGAGTCCGACTAGGTTCCACAGAGCCTGTTTTCAGCGGAGGCCCGGGGAGAAATGCTCCAGATGCATGTCTTTGGACATGATTGACAGACCTCGATGCTTTTCCAGAGATGGCCTGCATCTGTCACCCCTGGGCTTCCAGATACTCAGCAAGGCTCTTGCAACCCTTATAGTGCCTTTTTAGGTGGTGTTTCAAAGACCAAATTACCAACGTAACAGTTACAAACAAATGCAATCTGGGGGTCATGCTGCTCAATGCTAGACATCTAAATCTCAAAATGCACTCACTCGAAGCACTCCTTAAAATGGAGAACATTGATATTTGTGCCATAACAGAGAGCTGGTTCAAGGCATCAGAAAGCACTCTTGCACTACCAGGCTATAACTTATTCCTCACCTTTCAGCCCCAAAACTTGGATCGAAGCTCCAAAGCTGGTGGTGTTTCCATATCCATAAGGGATACAGACACCTCCAGACTGGTAGCTCAACATAACACATCTCAGACTCTTCAGGTGCAGCTAACATTCGGTAAGAAGGCTATTCAGGTCATAGCCTGCTATAGGTCCCCAACCATGTCCCAAGACTCACACTCCACGTTCCTAAGCACCCTGGAGTATATTAAGGTTGACCCTAACACTCTCATACTGGGTGACTTCAACTACCCCTCCATTAACTGAGAAAAAGCGTTTCCTGGAATTCATTAATTTCAATGCCCTGGACCAGCTCGTTCTTACCCCCACAAGAGGTAGCAACATCCTTGACCTGGTCATTACTAGCATGGGTGACCATTGCTCTACACTAATAATCAACTCCTCCCTGGTTAGATCCGATCACAAAGTAATCACCTTGGAAATTCACCCCCCCCCCCCCAGCAAAGGTTACCACCATGAAAAACTTCTCCAAAGCTTACTTTGGGCAAATAAAAACAGAGGTGGTTAACTTCACTGCACCCATGCAAATGGAGATCAGTTGCATGACTACCGAATCATACACCAATGCACTGTATGAACATGTACACAAATGCATGGATCTCGCCATACCCAATAGAACCAAGACACTCTCTTCCAAAAAAAAGGAAGCCAATCTGGTGGTCCCCTGCCAAAATTAAACTCTACAATAGAAGGAGAAAACTGATGCAGAATAAGGTGAAGTCCTAAGACTGGAAAACTCCCTTATCAGCCTCAACAAAAAATTGAGATCCCTCATCAAATCCTCTGAAGTTAGCTATGAAAACAGAATTGCAGCAGATAGTAAAGACAACCACAAGGCCTTCTATAGTTATGTAAAGAATCTCCACAGCAATACCCAGATTTGCTCTGAGCTACTGCACAATGGTACCTCCTATATGGAGCAAACAGTTATTGCCAATATACTGGCTGACAGATTCAGTGCCAACTCCCCCCCCCAACCCTCCCCAGGGACAAGTCACAATACCAGTAGATTGCCAGGCACCCAGTATTACTGCTGTGCAGGTTAAAACAGTACTGTCCAAGGCCAAGAATACAGTTTCTATGGGACCGGACAATATCCCTGGCTGTATTCTACATGAACTACAGAATGAAGTGGCACCTCATCTGTGTGCCCTGTTCAATCACAGCCACACCTCAGGCTTTGCTCCTACCAAATGGCATACTGCTACAGTCATCCCTCTTCACAAAGGAGGAGTGACTACTGATCCTGGGAACTATTGCCCCATTAGCCTGATGAGTATGATATGCAAAGCTATAGACAGCATCATCATGGCCCTAATAAACAAGAATATAAGGACTCTCCAAACTCTGGATCCCACACAGTTTGGTTTTGTGAAGGGTAGATCATGCCTGCTCAACTTGGTCAACTTCTTTGAGTCAGTCACCAGAGCTGTGGATGAAGGCAATGCGTTCATACAGCCTACCTTAATCTGTCTAAGGTCTTTGATACCATTCCCCACTCAGGAATCATAGAAAAACTCACTAAGCTAGGCATCAACCCCTATACCACTAGGTAGGCTGCAAACTGGCTCACAGGTAGAACCCACAGTGTGAAAGTAGCTGACTCCAAGTCAGACTATGGACCAGTCAAGAGTGGAGTCCCACAGGGTTCGGTCCTGGGTCCTCTCCTGTTTGGTATCTACTTCTCTGAAGTCCAGGCCAACATGAAGGAATTCTGGCTGACAAAGTTCACAGACGATTGCAAGTTGGAAGCTATTATTAACTCTCCAAGTGATGTTGACATCCTACAGAAAGGCCTCACTGAGACTGGTGTCAGAACCATGGCCTTAAGCTCAATTCCAAAAAATGTGTGGTCATCCCCTATTAGAAAAACCCATTTCCCATGAATTACCACATCAATCGTAGTCCACTGAACACAGAAGGCATTATAAGAGATCTGGGAACACAGGCTGACAGCAACCTCTCTTTTGACCACCACATTGCCACTGTGGTCAGAAAGTCCTTCTATGTGGCACATCTCATTACTAGGGGTTTTGCATCCAGGAAGAAAGAAGTCATTGTCTCCGTCTACTCTTCCCTCATTAGGCCAATCATTTAGTACAATGCCCCATTTGGCATGTACCTCACTAAACACCTGCAACAACTGGAGAGGCCACAAAGGTACCTCACAAAGAGGATCCTAGGCCTTAAATATTTGTCCTATATGGACAGACTAAATAAACTCCAACTATTCTCTGTATCATATCACCTACTTAGAGGCAATCTCTGCTTGACATACAAAGCCATGTCTGACCAAGCTCTGTTAGAAATGCTACACCTGAAGAAATCCCAATCCCGCCACACCACACACTCCAGAGACCTCAACCTCATTACCACAATCAACAGAACCTGCTGTAGGGACAGTTTCATAACCCAGAGACTGCCCATGCTATGGACTAGACTTCTCATACATGTCAAACAGTGCACCTCACTGGGCCTCTTGAAGAGAAATCTTGATGAGTGGATGGGAAATAGAAAATTCACCCCAGGTATCACTCCAGTGGCTTTACTCAAAATAGGCTCTGGGAACTAATGTTGAGTGGCACAATGCAAGTGTAATCCTATGGGCTAGGCTTGTAAAGGCTCCAGGGCCATTAGTCTAGTACACACCAATGAACCTATGAACCTATGTAAGTGCCTCACCATAAGTAGCTTTATGTGTAGGATTTTTACCCTGTGCAGTAGGCATGCTGCAAGTATCATACAATCCCTGAAAATACCCATCTCAAACAGACTGGCCATGGAGGGAGTCAGAAAGTGCATATCCATGGCTACTGATCTACTAGGGAGGAGTTAGGGAAATTTAAATATTGAACAAGTCAGTAAGACAAGCAACTTGATGAACATCTCTCAGCTATGAGCAACCTAGATGCTCTAGTAATTTAAAAAATCTGTCTGGACAGTGAGGGTATTTTAAGGGAAACTTAGATTGTGAGAGATCAGTGTCTACACAGATTACAAGAGGAAATTATGCTGAGTGATATCAGCAACTATACAGATCACTGCTAGTCACCACTGTGCTGAGAGCAGCATTTCTTACTAAATACAGTTCCCAGCTCAGAAAGGCATAGGCTGTCATCTGTAGACCACAAACCTTCCTAATGTAAAATAACTGGCTTGGAGTATATTATGATTGTGATCATAGCCAGTCAACACAAAACATTCTAAATGTCATCCCTAACAACTCCCATGATCAAAAATAACAGAAATGCCATCAATACATTTATACACTTTGTGACAAAAGGGATTTTCAGTCAAATGTGGAAGACCTATTCTAGCCCAAACATGAACGTCCGTAGATTCCTCAACTTTGTCGCCAATGCATTGGATCAGCTGGTCGATACCCCTACAGGAGATGAATATATCCTGGACCTGGTCCTAACCAACATGAGTAGCCACTGTTGCACTCCTACAGTGTCATTCTTCTTGGTAAGATCTGACCATAAAGCAATCACTTTTGAAGTCACCATCTTCCCTGACCCCCCTTGTCAGGGTCAAACAAAAAACCTTTTCCAGAGCTGACTACAATCTCCACAGTGCAGGTATAAGCAGCTTCACAGGCACTGTCCCTTCAGTTGGAGCTAGCACTAATGTCCAAGCCTACACCAAAAAACTGTATAGGTACTTACATAGCTGTACGGACTCACCAATACCTGACATGACCAAATAATTTTTCTCAAGGAAGAGTAAACCTGTCTGGTGGATAGCAGGAATAAACAAACTCCATAATAAAAGGAAAAAAAATGCTGTCCAGGGCCAAGAAGGAGCAGGTGCCAAGTTAGAAACAATCTCTCCTTTGTCTGAACAATCAAATAAGGTCACTGGTGAAATCCTCTAAGGCTAACTTCGAGTCAAAATTGGCCACATCCACCAAGGGCAATCACAAGACCTTCTTCACATATGTCCGCAGTCTCAAAGGTAACACCCAAATCTTCTCTGAACTGGTGGTCAATAACACCACATACACAAATGCAAGGTGGAGGAGGATGGAACCCAACTGACAATACACAACCAGGACCTCGACTATTGTATAAAAATTCACTGCGACTTGAGTAAAATGAAAAAACAAGTTTATTGCTTCCACGTTAAGCGCTTTCAGCTGTCCCCAGCCTTCATCAGAACAACTGATCTTACAAACACAGAGTTTAAATACATCTCTAATTAACTCCTTAATTGTTAAATTGGTTAAAAAACCGCCAAAAATGTTAAAACATTATTAAAGCAATACATAATATCGAATCCCTTGATGTCAACTATATCCTTTTTAGAATCCAATACTGATTATACATATATAGTGAAAACATTCTCATGTGCAAAGTTAAAATATATACAAATGATACCTTCCAAGTAATGTATTAAAAATATACTAAAAAATGTACTGTTCTCTATCTTTGTTCACATATTCATACTGCCTTAGTATGACAAGCATATATATTTACTATTGCGCTCAGCATAATTAGGCTGAAATAATCCCTGTATTTAATTCATAATATGACTTCTGTGTGTGTTATTATTCCAAAGCCAAAAATGGCTTTAAACTAATAAAATCATTAAGTCCAGGAGGTGTAGTGGAGTCTGTCAGAATCTGCCACTTGCTTTCACATAGTGCTAACTTAGTTTTCCAATCCCCTCCGAACGGTGTGTTGTCCACCTGTTCAATGATAGAGAAGAGGAAACTGTGGTCAACACCCTTGTCTAAAATGTGCCTGCATAATGCGTTCTTGGTGTCTCTCTTCCCTATTCTGTACTGATGCTCGTAAATACGTCTATTTAATTGTCTCTCAGTTTTCCCGATGTAATGGGCATTACATGTTATACATATGGCCGCATAGACCACTTGTTTGCTTTTACAATTCGCCATTTTACATCTGATTGTGGTGTGACATATATCATCTATTTTGATTGTTTTGCTTGTATTGATATATTTGCATTGTTTGCAGTTGCCACATTTGGTAGTCCCTTTGTCTATATCTCCTTTACACCTAGTGTGGCCATCTTTTTCCAATACTCTTTTTAAATTTGGGGCTGTTTTAAAGACACATCTGGGTTTCGTACCCAGAATTTGCTCTTTGTCTATAATCATCAAGGTTTTCCAGTGTCTGTCCAATATCTCTTGAATCAAGTACGTTTTGGGGGAATACATAAGTACGCATACCCTTCCTTCCGGTGTACCAAGTTTATCTTCTTTGATGGTTGGTTGAAAGGTACCTAACAATGGAATGTATTTTTTACCCCATTCCCGGGTAACATATTTGATAGCCCCTTCTACCATCTTCACTGGATAAGCTCTCGTAATAAACATATCCTTGATAATGTCCATTTCAGTTTCCATCATACTTTTGTTAGACGTCATCCTAGCCACCCGGATGCATTGCCCTTTAACTATATTGCTGAAAATATGGGGGGGATGATTACTGCTGTAATGTACATAATCATTGGAAAATGTTGGTTTTCTGTAAATTCTAGACGAGAAGCCACTTTCGTTTTTAGTTAGTAAAACATCCAGATAAGACATTTCTTTGTAACTGTAATCGAATGTGAATTTAAGAAAGTCCACTGTTTGATTGAGAAAGGTCATAAATTCCAGCAACTTATCTTCCGATGCCCTCCACACAATAAAGATATCGTCTAGGTATCTAACGTATAAAGCAATATGACTGTAATGACAACTTTTGAAAATGTGCTCAGATTCCCATTCCGCCATGACCAGATTTGCAAAGATGGGAGCACAAGCTGCTCCCATTGCAACTCCCCTGGTCTGTCTAAAATATTCTCCTTGGTGCAAAATGTAGTTGTAATCTAAAACAAGTGACATCATGTCACACAGGAGGATGGTCTTGTCCCAGGAGAAATCAGTAAACTTCTTTAGACTTCTTTCGAAAAATTCCAATCCTTCAGTCCTGGGAATGCTGGAAAAGAGATCCACTACATCTATGGTCAGCAAGATGGAATCAGTATCATGTAGTTCTTTCTTGATGGTCCCCAAAAATCTCCAAGAATCCTTAATAATGTGAGGGATATCGTCATATGTCTTTTTTAACCAGCCATCTATCAACTGTCCTATTTTGAAGGTTTTCGATCTAGAACCTGATACAATTGGACGGAACGGAGGTTGTTCGATGGACTTGTGCACCTTGGGTATGCCCACCATCTTTGCTAGAACTGGGTGGTCTACTTTTAAAAAAGAATAGGTCTCGTTGTTTATCCTATTATCGATTAAATATTCCTCCAGGATAAGGTCTATGCGCTTGTGACCAATGTTAACCTGATTTAAGGAGATGTTTTCATAATTTCCTGAATGGTGCAAAATGTTGTTGATCTCCTGGTCGTAATCCTTGGTGGAAAAAATCACGGCTCCTCCTCCCTTATCTGGTTTCATGACTCTGATATCTTTATTCAGGGAAAGATCCACTAGGCATTTCCTTTCCGTCCTGGATAGGTTGTCCAAAACATCCCCATGCTGTTGTTTATCTTTTTTGTATATCCAGTAAATGTCATTGCAAACCAGATGTTCAAAGTTCGTCACGTCTTGGATTAGCTGTAGGAATATAAGTGCTTTTTTTCCGAAGAGTGGTCCCTGCTATACCTATGGTTCTATGTGGAAGTTGGGATGGTTTGTCAAACTGTAAAGCCAAGTTCAACTTCCGACAGTATTTCTTGACTTCTTTAATACTGTCTATGATGTTCCAACCCCTCATGGGTATGAACTTCATACCCTTGCTCAGTAGATGGGCACAAGTCTCATCTATGTCGAGGGTGGTATAATTGAAAACCTTAAAACCTGCATGGGTGATGATTCTAGGGAAGGTGTCAAGCACCCTGATGTCAATGGAATTCTCGACTGGCATGTTCCCCACCAAAATGGTGTCCAACGGATTGGGCTCTACCACTGGCGTGTAGTATGGCCCATGCTGTGTGAATGCCTTGACTTGGCATCCCTCCATGCCGGATGATATCTCCCCCCTTGAAAATTTTCTTCCCTGTCAGTTTTGTCCGTGTCATTCTTCCTGGACCCATATCTACCATGTGTGTCTGTGTCCTTCTGTCTAGGCCAAATGTATGCTCTCTCTCCTCTATATGTCTCTAAATCCCTTTGAAGTTTCTTGTCCTTTCTACTCACACAAGTCTGCACCGACTCCTCTGCATATACAAATTGTTTGGCGTATAGTTCCTTCATGTCATCATATTCATTGTGCTGTAAAATATTATTTTGAATCAATTCCAATTTGTCTACCAATATGCTCATTTTGTCATCCATATGCTTAATTAGAAGCTTCATGTATTCCTGCCCAAATCCATCAAATAATGTATTAAACTCTTTTTCCACTTCGACAGTATGCGTAATACCTAAAGGTAATTTGAAGAATCTAATCCCCTTAGGCACTATGTTAAGTGATAGACATTTCATTAAATAGCTACGATCAATTTTGGTTTTTTTGTATGTTTGTAATTTTTTACCAAAATCAGAAATACAATCTTTCAAGGATATACAATTTTTACCTAGATAATTGTTACTATAGTTTTCTCCTTTGTCTTTATCAAAGTAGTCCTTATCGTCACATAAAAAGCGATCCAACATTACATCTCTGTTTTTAATTTTATCCTTTGCTACATTATCTTTCGCCCTTACTGTAAAATCACCGTTACTGTGACGGTTTACATAAGGATGGCTCGAAGAGTCGTGCCTTACTCTTTTTAGTACAGTACCTTTGTTTTCATGTCCATTCGAAGGATATCCTTGTGCAACAACTTTAGGGCGTGCTCCACCATACTGGTTGTCCAACCTTTTCCTGCACACGCTAAAATCAAAGGTACAGTCCTGTACCGAAAACTCGTGCCTTTCCCTAAGGAGATAGTCGTCATCCGTATGCACTAAATCGAGTGTTTGGAATTCGACCTCTTGGTTGCCAACTTCCGTGTCACCCTTATGCTCCGTTGTATGTACTGCTTCTTGCATCGCCTCCGAATCCAGTAAAGCTTTTGGAAAGCCGCAATCCGGTGTGCTGACCTTGTTGTAGTCAAGCAGTCCCTGCCGACGCTTCCGCATCTGCGTACCATGATCTTTGTTGGTTTTGGTAACATCCGCTTCGTCCTCTGACGTGGTGTGCACCATACGTGCTACTACGATCTCCGTAGACCCTCTTAAGTCCATTACTTCGTTTGCCTTGTCCTTACCACTGGTATCCGATACCATTTGGTTGAATAAGGATAGAAGTTTATGCACTTCTCCTTGAAGTGCTGTGAGGTCAGACCTCAGCTCGAGCAACAAGTCCTTGGAAATAGAATCAGTGGGTTGCTGTTCCCCTTCCATCCGAAATAACTCAACGAAATATCACTTGAGAGCAACACTGGAACTGCAAGGTGGAGGAGGATGGAACCCAACTGACAATACACAACCAGGACCTCGACTATTGTATAAAAATTCACTGCGACTTGAGTAAAATGAAAAAACAAGTTTATTGCTTCCACGTTAAGCGCTTTCAGCTGTCCCCAGCCTTCATCAGAACAACTGATCTTACAAACACAGAGTTTAAATACATCTCTAATTAACTCCTTAATTGTTAAATTGGTTAAAACCGCCAAAAATGTTAAAACATTATTAAAGCAATACATAATATCGAATCCCTTGATGTCAACTATATCCTTTTTAGAATCCAATACTGATTATACATATATAGTGAAAACATTCTCATGTGCAAAGTTAAAATATATACAAATTATACCTTCCAAGTAATGTATTAAAAATATACTAAAAAATGTACTGTTCTCTATCTTTGTTCACATATTCATACTGCCTTAGTATGACAAGCATATATATTTACTATTGCGCTCAGCATAATTAGGCTGAAATAATCCCTGTATTTAATTCATAATATGACTTCTGTGTGTGTTATTATTCCAAAGCCAAAAATGGCTTTAAACTAATAAAATCATTAAGTCCAGGAGGTGTAGTGGAGTCTGTCAGAATCTGCCACTTGCTTTCACATAGTGCTAACTTAGTTTTCCAATCCCTCGAGGCGTGTGTGTTGTCCACCTGTTCAATGATAGAGAAGAGGAAACTGTGGTCAACACCCTTGTCTAAAATGTGCCTGCATAATGCGTTCTTGGTGTCTCTCTTCCCTATTCTGTACTGATGCTCAAATACGTCTATTTAATTGTCTCTCAGTTTTCCCGATGTAATGGGCATTACATGTTATACATATGGCCGCATAGACCACTTGTTTGCTTTTACAATTCCCCCTTTTACATCTGATTGTGGTGTGACATATATCATCTATTTTGATTGTTTTGCTTGTATTGATATATTTGCATTGTTTGCAGTTGCCACATTTGGTAGTCCCTTTGTCTATATCTCCTTTACACCTAGTGTGGCCATCTTTTTCCAATACTCTTTTTAAATTTGGGGCTGTTTTAAAGACACATCTGGGTTTCGTACCCAGAATTTGCTCTTTGTCTATAATCATCAAGGTTTTCCAGTGTCTGTCCAATATCTCTTGAATCAAGTACGTTTTGGGGGAATACATAAGTACGCATACCCTTCCTTCCGGTGTACCAAGTTTATCTTCTTTGATGGTTGGTTGAAAGGTACCTAACAATGGAATGTATTTTTTACCCCATTCCCGGGTAACATATTTGATAGTCCCTTCTACCATCTTCACTGGATAAGCTCTCGTAATAAACATATCCTTGATAATGTCCATTTCAGTTTCCATCATACTTTTGTTAGACGTCATCCTAGCCACCCGGATGCATTGCCCTTTAACTATATTGCTGAAAATATGGGGGGGATGATTACTGCTGTAATGTACATAATCATTGGAAAATGTTGGTTTTCTGTAAATTCTAGACGAGAAGCCACTTTCGTTTTTAGTTAGTAAAACATCCAGATAAGACATTTCTTTGTAACTGTAATCGAATGTGAATTTAAGAAAATCCACTGTTTGATTGAGAAAGGTCATAAATTCCAGCAACTTATCTTCCGATGCCCTCCACACAATAAAGATATTGTCTAGGTATCTAACGTATAAAGCAATATGACTGTAATGACAACTTTTGAAAATGTGCTCAGATTCCCATTCCGCCATGACCAGATTTGCAAAGATGGGAGCACAAGCTGCTCCCATTGCAACTCTCCTGGTCTGTCTAAAATATTCTCCTTGGTGCAAAATGTAGTTGTAATCTAAAACAAGTGACATCATGTCACACAGGAGGCTGGTCTTGTCCCAGGAGAAATCAGTAAACTTCTTTAGACTTCTTTCGAAAAATTCCAATCCTTCAGTCCTGGGAATGCTGGAAAAGAGATCCACTACATCTATGGTCAGCAAGATGGAATCAGTATCATGTAGTTCTTTCTTGATGGTCCCCAAACATCTCCAAGAATCCTTAATAATGTGAGGGATACCGTCATATGTCTTTTTTAACCAGCCATCTATCAACTGTCCTATTTTGAAGGTTTTCGATCTAGAACCTGATACAATTGGACGGAACGGAGGTTGTTCGATAGACTTGTGCACCTTGGGTATGCCCACCATCTTTGCTAGAACTGGGTGGTCTAGTTTTAAAAAAGAATAGGTCTCGTTGTTTATCCTATTATCGATTAAATATTCCTCCAGGATAAGGTCTATGCGCTTGTGTCCAATGTTAACCTGATTTAAGGAGATGTTTTCATAGTTTCCTGAATGGTGCAAAATGTTGTTGATCTCCTGGTCGTAATCCTTGGTGGAAAAAATCACGGCTCCTCCTCCCTTATCTGGTTTCATGACTCTGATATCTTTATTCAGGGAAAGATCCACTAGGCATTTCCTTTCCGTCCTGGATAGGTTGTCCAAAACATCCCCATGCTGTTGTTTATCTTTTTTGTATATCCAGTAAATGTCATTGCAAACCAGATGTTCAAAGTTCGTCACGTGCGGATTAGCTGTAGGAATATAAGTGCTTTTTTTCCGAAGAGTGGTCCCTGCTATACCTATGGTTCTATGTGGAGGTTGGGATGGTTTGTCAAACTGTAAAGCCAGGTTCAACTTCCGACAGTATTTCTTGACTTCTTTAATACTGTCTATGATGTTCCAACCCCTCATGGGTATGAACTTCATACCCTTGCTCAGTAGATGGGCACAAGTCTCATCTATGTCGAGGGTGGTGTAATTGAAAACCTTAAAACCAGCATGGGTGATGATTCTAGGGAAGGTGTCAAGCACCCTGATGTCACTGGGATTCTCGACTGGCATGTTCCCCACCAAAATGGTGTCCAACGGATTGGGCTCTACCACTGGCGTGTAGTATGGCCCATGCTGTGTGAATGCCTTGACTTGGCATCCCTCCATGCCGGATGATATCTCCCCCCTTGAAAATTTTCTTCCCTGTCAGTTTTGTCCGTGTCATTCTTCCTGGACCCATATCTACCATGTGTGTCTGTGTCCTTCTGTCTAGGCCAAATGTATGCTCTCTCTCTTCAAAATAGGACAGTTGATAGATGGCTGGTTAAAAAAGACATATGACGGTATCCCTCACATTATTAAGGATTCTTGGAGATTTTTGGGGACCATCAAGAAAGAACTACATGATACTGATTCCATCTTGCTGACCATAGATGTAGTGGATCTCTTTTCCAGCATTCCCAGGACTGAAGGATTGGAATTTTTCGAAAGAAGTCTAAAGAAGTTTACGGATTTCTCCTGGGACAAGACCAGCCTCCTGTGTGACATGATGTCACTTGTTTTAGATTACAACTACATTTTGCACCAAGGAGAATATTTTAGACAGACCAGGGGAGTTGCAATGGGAGCAGCTTGTGCTCCCATCTTTGCAAATCTGGTCATGGCGGAATGGGAATCTGAGCACATTTTCAACAGTTGTCATTACAGTCATATTGCTTTATACGTTAGATACCTAGACGATATCTTTATCGTGTGGAGGGCATCGGAAGATAAGTTGCTGGAATTTATGACCTTTCTCAATCAAACAGTGGATTTTCTTAAATTCACATTCGATTACAGTTACAAAGAAATGTCTTATCTGGATGTTTTACTAACTAAAAACGAAAGTGGCTTCTCGTCTAGAATTTACAGAAAACCAACATTTTCCAATGATTATGTACATTACAGCAGTAATCATCCCCCCCATATTTTCAGCAATATAGTTAAAGGGCAATGCATCCGGGTGGCTAGGATGACGTCTAACAAAAGTATGATGGAAACTGAAATGGACATTATCAAGGATATGTTTATTACGAGCTTATCCAGTGAAGATGGTAGAAGGGCTATCAAATATGTTACCCGGAATGGGGTAAAAATACATTCCATTGTTAGGTACCTTTCAACCAACCATCAAAGAAGATAAACTTGGTACACGGAAGGAAGGGTATGCGTTTATGTATTCCCCAAAACGTACTTGATTCAAGAGATATTGGACAGACACTGGAAAACCTTGATGATTATAGACAAGAGCAAATTCTGGGTAAAAACCCAGATGTGTCTTTAAAACAGCCCCAAATTTAAAAAAGAGTATTGGAAAAAGATGGCCACACTAGGTGTAAAGGAGATATAGACAAAGGGACTACCAAATGTGGCAACTGCAAACAATGCAAATATATCAATACAAGCAAAACAATCAAAATAGATGATATATGTCACACCACAATCAGATGTAAAAGGGGGAATTGTAAAAGCAAACAAGTGGTCTATGCGGCCATATGTATAGCATGTAATGCCCATTACATCGGGAAAACTGAGAGACAATTAAATAGACGTATTTACGAGCATCAGTACAGAATAGGGAAGAGAGACACCAAGAACGCATTATGCAGGCACATTTTAGACAAGGGTGTTGACCACAGTTTCCTCTTCTCTATCATTGAACAGGTGGACAACACACCGTTCGGAGGGGATTGGAAAACTAAGTTAGCACTATGTGAAAGCAAGTGGCAGATTCTGACAGACTCCACTACACCTCCTGGACTTAATGATTTTATTAGTTTAAAGCCATTTTTGGCTTTGGAATAATAACACACACAGAAGTCATATTATGAATTAAATACAGGGATTATTTCAGCCTAATTATGCTGAGCGCAATAGTAAATATATATGCTTGTCATACTAAGGCAGTATGAATATGTGAACAAAGATAGAGAACAGTACATTTTTTAGTATATTTTTAATACATTATTTGGAAGGTATAATTTGTATATATTTTAACTTTGCACATGAGAATGTTTTCACTATATATGTATAATCAGTATTGGATTCTAAAAAGGATATAGTTGACATCAAGGGATTCGATATTATGTATTGCTTTAATAATGTTTTAACATTTTTGGCGGTTTTTTAACCAATTTAACAATTAAGGAGTTAATTAGAGATGTATTTAAACTCTGTGTTTGTAAGATCAGTTGTTCTGATGAAGGCTGGGGACAGCTGAAAGCGCTTAACGTGGAAGCAATAAACTTGTTTTTTCATTTTACTCAAGTCGCAGTGAATTTTTATACAATAGTCGAGGTCCTGGTTGTGTATTGTCAGTTGGGTTCCATCCTCCTCCACCTTGCAGTTCCAGTGTTGTTCTCAAGTGATATTTCGTTGACCACATACACAAATGCCATAGATATAGCCAACCTGTTGGCAGACAGGTTCAGTGAAAACTTCACCTCCCTGTCCCCCCATCAGTAAACCAGGACAACCCCAGCACCTGACCCCTCCCCTCATCACCATGGAGCAGATCCTTGATTCCCTCTCAATGTCAGAAAATACAGTCTCCATGGGACCCAATAACATCCCTGGCTGTGTCCTATGTGAACTCAGGCATGAGCTCTCAGCTCCATTTGACACTCTATTCAACCAAAGCCTGAGCACCGTCTTCAACCCAGCTAAATAGAGGACAGCCACCATCATCCCTCTACACAAAGGTGGAGTGTCCACTAACCCAAGCAATTATAGGCCCATCAGCCTAACTAGTCTGATCTGCAAGGCCATGGAAAGCATTATCATGGACCTTATAAAGAAGGACATTGGCAACCTCCAGACGCTTGACCCCACACAGTTTAGTTTTATCAGAGGGAGATCATGCCTGTTAAACTTGGTTGACTTCTTTGAAACAGTCACCAAAGCCATGGACGAGGGGGAAAACAGTGCCCACCACCTAACTTGACCTGGCCAAAGCCTTTGATACTATTCCTCACTTGAGCATAATAGATAAACTCTCTCAGCTAGGCATCAACCCATATGTTACCAGAAGGGTAGCTAAATGGCTCACTGATAGAACCCACTCAGTCAAGTTAGGGGAAGCCACCTCTAGTAGTAGACTTGTAATGAGTGGCGTACCCCAAGATCGGTCTTGGGGCCTCTACTGTTTGGGATATACTTTTCTGAGGTGCAAGCCAAAACCATTGGTCTGTGGCTGACCAAGTTTGCAGATGACTGCAAGCTGGGCACTGTCTTAAATTCCCCTAGTGATGTGAACATCCTCCAAGACGGCTTTACCCAAACTAATGACTGGTGCCAGAAGCATGGCCTCAAACTGAATGCCAAGAAATGCATCATTATCTCCTTTGAGGAAAATAGCATCCACACTAATTATCAAATTAACAACAACATGGTAAGCATGCAATCAGTCATGAGGGACTTGGGCACCCAGGTTGATAGCAACCTGACTTTTAACTACCATGTTGCCTCCATTGTATGTAAGGCTTTCTACACGGCCCTCATCATAAATAAGGGTATTTCATCCAGAAACAAGGAGGTCATAACATCCTTGTACTCCTCCCTTATAAGACCCATTATCGAGTACAATGCCCCCTTCAGCATGTACCTTGCCAAACACATGCAGCAGTTGGAGACACCACAGAGGTTCCTGACATGGAAAATATAGGGTATCAAAGACCTATCCTATACAGATAGGCTAAAAATCCTCCATGGGATTCACAAAATTTTCTTTCCATGCTGGATCCATGTAGCCGCTCCTGCATGGAATATGGCTGCCAAGCGATCCAGGAACATGCCATATCGATGTGCATGAGTAAGCCAACACTGTTACTGCATAGAAACCTGTGCAGGATGCTAATTACCTAATTTGCTGCTGAAAACCATGCAAATGAGGTAAAATAACAATCCAGGAAGAAGGTAGGTAACCGTGCAGGATCAATGTAAGCTACAGAAATGTATTTGGCTACTAGCCGAATACATTTCTGCAAAATTGAAAACTGAGCCATGACAGCTCCAATAAAAGCATGGACCCTAACCTGTAGGCAAGCCAGTGGCCAAATATATGGCCATTGACATGTTAAAGTGTTTATTTTTTCAAAAAAATAAAAGTTTATTATTTCTTGGCCGATCTCAGCTGTTTAAGCATAGAGAAACACTGTGCAAACAGGATTGTGGGGAAAATAAAGAAATAAATGAGAAAGGTGCAATTTAGGAGAAAGCTGCATTTTACTATTATAGTCACTGGCAAGCAGAATCAAAACAATGACAGGGAACAGTGGTTGCTAAGGAGGAAGGCTGTTGTATAGTGCAGTAACTATGGAGTAAGGCAGTGGGGTATGTTAATGAGGAGACTTATACTGAATCACAAAATTCTTCTAAGTGTCACACTGCACCTAACCGTGTAGGTACTCTAACACCATCCTGTGGACAGGAGGAGCAACTAACATGAAAAGGTGGTGTGTCCTGCTTGCAGTAAGCACATTGGAGCTCCGTTGGCTGAGTTTGTGCTTAGCTAAGCATAGCTAAGTGACGGGGGTGTGTCTGAGGCTGTAAACACTTATTCCATGAACTGAGGAGCATGCTTGCACCCACGGGAGGGGCATTTCTTGCCGTTTACACTAGCAAAATGGGTCTGGGCGGTGCACCGGGGCATAAACAGGCAGGATATAGGAAAAGAAAAGGAAATAGCAGAACAAGGGAAATTGAGCACAGACAGCAATATGGGATGCTGCAACTCACAATGGGCCATTGAAAGCACTCAATAGTACAGCTGGCAGGTGGCTGGATAGCTGAAAGTGGGAGGAGATGTAAAAAAACAAATAAAGGGCAACAGCACAATAAAGGATAAATAAAGTAGAAATAACTAATATGGGACTCTTGCAATTCACAATGGGTCAGGTAAAGCACAATGGGCCAGGCAAAGCACACAATAACACAATAATACAGCTGGCAGGTGGCTGCTTAGCTGAAAGTGGGAGGAGATGTAAGTAAAAAATAATTAAAAAAGGGCAACAGCAGAATAATTGCAATCATGCACAAATTACCAGTAATGCCTCTAACACTCACAGGGCCAAATCAAAGCCATGAGTAATATAGGTGGCAGCTGGAATGTATCACAGTCATCCAATCATACAGGAAGCATCTGGAGCACAGCAGTATAAAGTATAGAAACACCTTACAGTCTGGTTTTCCCCACAAACTCTGCACTATTGGTGTATACATGCTGGGGAATTTTAACTGGAAAAATGTTAGGGACTGCTATTGCTTTGATCAATCAGTATGTGCAAGAGGCTGAAGTGGTAGATAATGCTGACAACCACCACAGACCAAGGATGAGGAGAAGATTGTTCAGACCCAGGGTAACCTACCAGGGGCTACATGATCTGGAGATAGTAGAGTGCTACAGAGTGGACAGAGACATACTTCTGCAACTGACCAAACTGTGCCAGCCTCAACTCAGAGCTAGAACCAACAGAGGGAAACTCATCCCAGTGAATATCAAGATATGTGTAGCCTTAAGAATTCTAGCTACAGGTACTTTCCAAAAACCTACTGGGGACATGAAGGGATTCTCACAGGCATCTGCATCCAGGGGACTCAACCAGTTCCTAGATGTCATGCTACCACATGCCAGTGAGCAAATTTACTTCCCCAACACCCGTGAGGAGATGATCAGAAATATGCATCTCTTCCACTGTGTAGCAGAATATCTGGCGGTACTGCGTGCCATAGACTGCACGCACATCCACATCAAAGCACCACCCAGTGAACAGGGTATGGTCTACATAAACTACAAGGGCTTCCCCTCCATTAACTGTCAGGTCATGTACAATGCCCAGGGTATTATCATGAATGTGTGTGCTGGCAGTCCTGGAAGCTATCACAATCCCCACATCTGGCATTCGACACAGATGTACCAGGCATTTGCCAGTGAGGGCATCCCGTATGGCCATCTGGTGGGGGATGCTGGATATGCACTGGAATCATAGATGATGACACCCATCAGAAATGTACACGCACTCACACAAGAACGCCGTAATGAGGCACATGCACAAACCAGGATCATTATAGAATGTGTGTTTGGAATGCTCAAGTCATGGTTATGCTGCCTTGACATATCTGATGGAGCCTTGCAGTACTCTCCAGGTACATGTGCACACATGTTCATAGTATGTGCCATGCTACACAATATGATCCTGCTGAAACAGCTGCAGTAGGAACAGAACAGGAAAGGGCCAAACAGCCCACTACCATTGCCAAGGTCACCACAGCCACAGAGGGACTCACAGGAGGATGCCCCAGAGTCTGACCCCTTAGGCAGATGGAGGCCTGCTCAGTATGCTCAAGCCTTGGCAAAGAGGCAATGCATAGCACATGCACTGACACTGTTGGGACCCCAGGGACTGACGCCTCTCTCTATCTTGCAAACACAGTAAAATGGATGACAAACACATCACATTACCTGTAACTTACCATGTATAGGCAATGTACTGTGTGTATCCAACATAGGTGGCCCTCAAGCACTTTCCTCATAACTGCTGCAAGAAAAAGGTAAGTCAGTCTTTTTAACAATAAATGAATGGAATAGTATGTTTTGCTAGCATTTCTATGATAATGCTGCATGCATGCAAGGGAATGGGGTGGCCTACTGGGACAGCAACACACATCTGTCAGCTATGTTGGCCACCAGGAAATGTCAGGCCAAAACTGGCCTCCACACACTATGCAGTAGTACCCAAGGTAGCAAATCCCACTGCAGTATAGGTGTGGGGACAACAAAGTGGGAGGTCATAGGTCACAGGCATGGATGTCAGAGTGAGGGGTCCCATAATCACACTTCACACCCACACAGCAAGTCAGCTGTAGAAAACCACAGAGAAATGTCTGGTTGAGGCACACAAATGGCAGCAATGTTGAATTAACTCCCTACAGACTCACACAGTGATAGCACAGCAGGACCCACAGTTGCAGTAAGGTTATGAAGGGTAAGAAGTCTGAAACTCAAATGTATGCCAGTACATTCTGACCTGGGCTCATTACTGATATGCCTCCAGTCCCCAAGACAGGGCACAATAGTATGGCAAATGGAAACAAAATGTAAAGCAAATAGCACAATCTGTGCAAATGTGTATTGTGGACAGGTGTGCCCCACCATATACCCACACAAATGCAGTAATATATATGTTTGCATGGAAATAGCAGCATAGCACACATTGGCAGGGCTGTACCAATACACATGCAAACATGTTTCCTGTCCACAATATGCAGGGGTCAATGAGCTATGTATATGTGTGGCCAGCACGTTCTACTGACAGTCGTCTTTTACTGCACTAGGTACAGTGCTGCCTTTGACAGGGCCATGTGCAGATAGCTGCAATGCCAACTATTATACATGTCAGTGACACCCACTGCTCTGCCATTGACATACCTGGAAGTCACAGTGCTATGTGGAATATACTACATATATTAGTGACATCTTGAAGGATGTGTAGTAGAGGTGACAAGGCTTTTGTGAATATAAGTGCTGTGTGGTACTGTTGCCAGTGGTCATTCTCACTAATCCTTTTTCTTATGTTTATTTTTACAAATAATGGACATGCCTGCACAGCTGAATGCACTCTGTACCCACACCCATAACTCCCAACCTCTGACAGCAAGATGTCTGGACAAGGACAGAAAGAAAAGTGGAACAAAGGCACAATGATAGGCATGTGTTGTAAATATTGGCCTTACATACTGCGAAAGTTGGTGGGGTGAGAGGTTTGCAGTAGTGGGAATTGGATGAAGGTTATGTATTCAGAAACAGTAATGTCTATATTATTTTGTAACACCACACTTCAATTATATGCAACTAACTTGCCATAAAAACACAAGTTTATATAGAAAGGATGAAACCTCTAGCCAAACAGCTGGACAACCTGCAAAAAAATGTACAGGTCAGAGGTATGCACACACAAGGATATGACATCTCAGATTAGAAAGATACAACGCAAGCAGGAAATCCCCAGCCAGTATATCACCAGATTGTTGGACTGTTCACACAGCTGTGTGTCATTACTACACTGGCTGTAGCCACACCTCACAAATGGCCTTGTTGGGCAATAATTTACATAGCTGCCCTCATAATATTGGTCTATGCATCATACAACTACTATTCCTCTGGTAAAGAACTATGATGATCTGAGGATGTCTGGCACTAGGTAATAACACAATACATTACAGTTTCAGACTACAGATATGTCAGAAAATGTCTGCTAAACAAAACAAGTACACTGAAGAAAGTCCTGTGTACACCTGAGAGGTCTAGCTGTAGCACACAAAACCCTGGACTGGAGTACACCTATCTCTGGAATGGAGTCCCACCCTAACTATAAAAGGTCACACTGGGCATGCTCCTACACTTGGAGAATCACAGGACATGTTCAAACCCACATCGGAATATATGACTGTATTGTGTATATATGTCCATGCATACAGACAGCTACGTACACCTCAACTGTCCCCCCCCACACACACACACACACTAGACAGGATTACCCTCAGCTAGCTGTAGGTGACCCATGTGTGGTATATCTGCATCTGTTGTGTGAGATACATGCACATATATGAGGAACAGATAACAACATATGTCAACTATACACATACATAGATGTGGGGAACTGAGAGACAGACAGTGATACAGAGAGAGACTCAAGGGGACACAGATATCGTGAGTCACACACACAGATACAGTGAATGGCATACAGTGAAGTCCTGCTGTGGACAGTGGCATACCAGTTGTAAACAATCACACGTGCCAGTATAAAAGGTGAGCCCCATTGTGTAACAGCACTTAGGATGAGTTTATAATATTAAGTCAAATGCCTGTGTGTGTGTGTGTGTGTGTGTGTGTGTGTGTGTGTGTGTGTGTGTGTGTGTGTGTGTGTGTGTGTGTGTGTGTGTGTGTGTGTGTGTGGCCATAGGTCCAAGTATTAGGAGACTCTTCAAACTCAGTACACTTCACATTGCCCTACTTCACAAGATCTGCTGCTTTCATTCACCTTAGAAGTACCATTGGATACCGATCACCCCTATAAGCTCTGTAGCATGTGCAATAACTGTGTAAATCTACAGTAAAAATCACTAGCTAGACAGGGGTTTTAATCTAAGATCTGGCAAGTGAGTGTGTGTGAATGTTTGTAAGATGTATTTTGATAAGTCTCCCACCCACTGCACTAGTTTATCACTTCTGCTGATGTTATTCTCCTTATCAGCACCTTTGGCCAGGTGTCAGCCCAGTAAGCTCTGTAGTGTGTGTGATAACTGTGTAACATGATAATACAAATCACTAGCTAGACAGGGGTTCTAGTCTCAGATCTGGCAAATGAGTGTGTGTGTATGTTTGTAAGAAAATGTATTTTGATAAGTCTCTCACCCACTAGCCTACTTTATCACTCCTGCTGTCATTCCCCTTATCAGCACCTTTGGCCAGTTGCCAGCCTAATCAGCTGTATACTGTGTGTGATAACTGCATACCACAATAGTACAAACCATTAGCTAAACAGTGGTTCTAATCTCAGATCTGGCAAATGAGTGTGTGTGCTTATGTTTGTAAAAAAAATTATTTTAATAAGTCTCCCACCCACTGCCCTACTTTATCACTCCTGCTGATGTCATTCCCCTTATCAGCACCTTTGGCCAGTTATCAATCCAATAAGCTCTGTAGCATGTGTTATAACTGTGTAACACTGTAGTACAAATAACTAAATAAGCAGAGATTCTACTCTCAGATCTGGCAAATGTGTGTGTGGCTATCTAAGTGTGGGTGAAGGTTTGTAGGTTTGTAGGAAGAAGTATTTTGATAAGTTTCCCACCCATTGGCATACTTTATCAGTCCTGCTGAGGTCATTCCCCTTATCAGCATCTTTGGCCAATTGTCAGTCCAATAAGCTCGGTAGCACGTGTGATAACTGTGTAACACTGTAGTATAAATGCCTAGATAGGCAATGGTTCATCTCTCAGATCTGGCAGATGTGTGTGTGTGGGTGTCTAAGTCTGTGTATATCTGAAGGAAGAAGTATTTTGATAAGTTGCCCACCTAATGTCCTATTGTATCAGTCATGCTGATGTCACTCCACTTATAGGTTCATAGGAGTGTACTAGGCTAATGGCTCTGGAGCCGTTACAAGTCTAACCCATAGAAGTGCCCTGCTATTGTGCCACCTGATGTTAGTTCCCAGTGACCCTATCAAGTAGAGCCACTGGAGTGATCCCTGGGGTGAAATTTCTATTACCCATCCACTCATCAACATCTCTCTTGTACAGGGTCATCTAGGTGCCTTGCTTGACATGTGTGGGAAGTCTATTCCAGGGCATGTGCAGTCTCTGTGTGAGGATCCTGTACCTCCAGCATTTTGTGTTGATTGCGGTAATGAGGTTGAGGTCCCTGCAGTGTGTGGTACAGAGAGATTGGGATGCCTTTAGCTGTAGCATTTGTAAAAGAGCTGGGTCAGACATGGCTTTGGAAATCAAGCAGAGATCGCCTCTAAGTAGGTGATATGAGGCAGAGAATAACTGGAGCCTTTTGAGTTTGTCTGTGAAGGACATGTGTTTAATGCCTAGGACCCTCATTGTGAGGTACTTCTGTGGCTTCTTCAGCTGTTGCAGGTGTCTAGTGAGGCACATGCCAAATGGGCCATTATACTTGATGATTGATCTTATGAGGGAAGAGTACACAAAGAAGATGACCTCCTTCTTCCTGAATTCAAATCCCTTGGTAATGAAATGCGCCACATAGAAGGATTTACTGACCACAGTGGTAATGTGGTGGTTTAAGGAGAGGTTGCTGTCAACCTGTGTCCCCAGATCTCTTATAATGTCTACAGTGTTCAGTGGGCTCCCATCAATGTGGTGCTTAGTGGGAAATGAGATTTTACCAAATGGGCTGATGATGCATTTTGTGGTGTTAGGCTTCAGGCCATGGTTTCCACACCAGTCAGTGGTCTCAGTGAGGCCTTTCTGTAAGATGTCTGCATCACTTGTGGAGTTAATGATGGCTCCCAGCTTGCAGTTGTCTGTGAACTTGGTCAGCCAGAGATCCTTTGTGGTGGCCTGGACTCCTGAGAAGTATATGCTGAACAGGAGAGTACCCAGGACTGATCCCTGTCGGACTCCACTCATGATTGGCTGGCAGTCTGACTTGGAGCTCACTACTTTCACACTGTGTGTTCTATCTGTGAGCCAATTTGCAAGCACCCTAGGGATGTAGGGGTTGATGCCTAGTTTGGTGGGTCCATCCATAATTCCTGACTGCGGAATTGTATCAAGAGCCTTGGCCAGATTGATGTAGGCTGTATGCAATGCCTTACTATCATACACAGCTCTGTTGGCTGACTCAAAGAAGTCATCCAAGTTGAGCAAGCATGATCTCCCTTTCACAAAGCCAAACTGTGTGGGGTCCAGAGTTATGAGATTACCTATATGACGATCAGGTTCCCTGATGGTGCACTCCATAGCAGTACGCATCAGACTCATCAGGCTACTGGACTGATAATTACCAGGGTCTGTAGTTGCCACACCTTTATGGAGAGAGATGACTGTAGCAGTGCGCCATTTGAGAAGGAAAAAGCCTGAGGTCTGGCCGTGACTGAACAGGGTACACAGATGTGGTGCCAGGTATCTTTGTAGTTCATGTAGAACACAGCCAGGGATAATTTGGGATCTCATGGAAGCTGTATTCTTGCCCGTGGACAATGCATATGTAACATGGGCAACAGTAATCCTGAGTGCCTGGCATTTTTTTGGTATTCTGATTGTTCCCCTCAGGGAGGAGAGTGGGGTAAAGCTGGCACTGAATGTGTTGGCAAGAATGTTGGCAATATCAGTTGGTTCAGTATAGGAGGTAGCATTGCGCAGTAACTCAGAGCACTGTTGGTTAGTGGCATGGAGGTTCTTGATATCACTAACAAAGAATGTGTGATTGTTGTCAGTGTCTGCTGCAATTCTGCCATCATAGGCAGCTTTAGATGATTTCATGAGGGATCCTAAGTTTTTGTTGAGGCTAATAAGGGAGTTTCACTACTCTTGGGACTCCACCTTTTTCTGCAACAGTTTCTTCCTTCTGTTATACAGGTTATTAATGGCAGGGAACCACCAGATTGGTCTCCAGTGTTTGGAGGAGAGTGTCATAGTTCTGTTGGGTTTGGCTAGTTCTATGCATTGATGTACATGTTTGTACAGTGCATTAGTGTATGATTCTGCGGTCATGTAGGTATTTTCCATTGGCATGGGTGCTGTGAAGTTAGCCACCTCTGTTCTTATAAGTCCAAAGTCAGCTTTGGAGACGTTTTTCGAGGTAGTTACCTTTGCAGGGGGTGTGTGGGTGAGATGTGGATTTCCATGGTGATTACTCTATGTTGGATCTGACCAGGTAGTGACTGACTACTGTTTTCAAGCAACGGTCCCATATGTTAGTAATCAACACAGGTCAGGGATGTTGCTTCCTCTACTGGGTGTCAGAATTAGCTGGTCATGGGCATTGGAACTGATGATTTCCAGGAAGCACTGGGCCAGTGTATTGGTGCTTGAGTATCTTACCCAGTTGATGGATGTGTAGTTGAACTCTCCTAGTATGAGAGTGTTGGGTTGGACCTTGATAGTTTCCAGGGTGTTGAGGAATGTGGATTGAGAATCTATGGACATGGATGTAGACCTATATCAGGTTATGACCTGGATTGCACTATTACCCAATGTCAGTTGTACTTGAAGTATCTCAGATGCAATATGCTGTGATAATACAATGAATTTGTTCATATCTTTTATTAATATGGAGACACCACCGCCTTTGTAGCTGTGGTCCATGTTTTGGGGAGGACAGGTCTGAAATGAATTATAGTCTGCTAGTGCAGGGATGCTGTCTGCTGCTGTAAACCAGGTCTCCATTACAGCACAAATGTGAATGTTCTCCATTTTGTGGAGTGCTTCAAGTGGCTGCATCTCGAGATGTCAATGTCTAGTGCTGAAAAGCATGACCCTCAGATTGCATATATGTATAGATGTTAAGGTGGTAATTTGATTTGGAACACCGCCTAAAAAAGCACTATAGTATTGGGATGACAGCCAGTACCTGGAAACCCAGGGATGACAGATGCAGGCTTCTCTGGCAAGCCATCACAATCTGTCAATCATGTCATCCCAAGCAGACAGTTATTGGAACCCATGAGAGTGACACCAGATACTTAAGCCAGTTGTTGAAGTCAATCAGTTGTTGTTTGTACTGTGGTATCATTCTGGGTGACAGTAGTATACTGCTCAGGGCTACTGTCATACCTGCCTGGCCCACATAATCTGAGAGCTCCACCATGTCTCTTTTCAGATAGACCATGGAGGTGCATCTCAGGTCATTTACACACACATGGACAGTGACAGAATGATATTTGTAGTTGTTGTGGAGTGACCTGACTGAGTATGTTATGTGTTGGATTCTGGCACCTGATAGAGAGGTGACTATTACCTCCTCCATGTTCAGCCTAGTGAGTGGGACATCTGTGTACCTCACTATTGATTCACCTATGATTACTGTATCAGGCAAGGTGGTTGGCCTTTGGAGCTTAGGTTGAGGGGCACACTGTGTAGGTGAGACATGTGTCCTGTGGTTTGTGCTGTGTTGTGGTGGTTGAGTGGGTGTCTGTCTTGGTGGTTTCTGCTGTTTGTGTAAATGTCTATTGAGTGCCTCTGTAAAGCTGGGTGAGTGGTTATTGTTTGTATGTCAGAGCTGTGATAGTGGGTGTTCTGGAGGGGTATGTGTTCCATGTGGCGTGTTGCAGGTGTTGACCCTTCTCCTCTTGATTAGCTACTCCAATCTTCACTGGAAAATGCATATCTTCCATTTCGATGATATAGGGGCATCGCTCACAAGTCTGAGTGTTGGTAGTTTAGAGGAGAGGGTTGCTTGTGTACATGAGGCAGTTGCAACAGTGCCTCAGAATGCCCAAGTACACCAGGTTAATGGGCAAAAGCACAGAGAACTGCACTTTAATCATACAAGTAGGGGTGGTCATAACTACTAAGTACATGAGATAATTCCGTGAGGAACGACTACTGCTGATGGCTCTCAGGTGTGCTAGAATAATTGATAAAAAAACCTGTTGAAGCACAAAGCTATTTGGCTATTTGAAGTGCAGGAGAGAAAGAATTGGCAAGATCTAAGGGAAAAACGGAAGGCAGACTGTATGGCACCTGTAACAGTTTGCCTCAGCTGTGCAGTTATCAGCACCTTTGGCTAATTCTCAGCCCAGTAAGCTCTGTAGCACATGTGATAATTGCATAACACTACAGTAAAAAAATATCCAGATAGGTAGGGGATCTAATATCACTATAGGCAACTGTTTTTGTGTGTGTGTTTGTGTGAGAGTCATATACTGTGTGTGTTATACCATTTTGAGTTGTGCACCACCCTGTAAACTTCCCATCACCTTACTTTACTTGGCCTGCTGATGTCACTCACCTCAGAAGTACCTTGGAAGTAGATGAAATTATGTAAGCCCCATGGCATGTCTGTTAACTGCATAACACGGTAGTAGAAATAACTAGATAGGTAGGGGTGCTAATCTCACTACTGGGAGCTGTCTGTGTGTTTATGCGTTTGTGTGAGAGTCATGTACTATGTGTGTTATACCATTTTGAGTTGTGTACCACCCTATAAACTTCCCATCACCCTACATTACTAGGCCTGCTGATGTCATTCACCTCAGAACTACCTTGGGACTAGGTGAAATCATGTAAGCTAAGTGGTGCATTTGATAACTGCATAACTCTATAATAGAAATAACTAGAGCAGTAGGGGATCTAATCTCACTACTGGCAACTGAGTTTGTCTCAGCGTCATATACTGTGTGTGTTATACCATTTGAGTTATGTACTTCCCTGTAAACTTACCATTAACCTACCTTACTAGGCTTGCTGATGTCATTCACCTCAGAAATACCTTGGTAGTAGATGAAATTATGTAAGCTATGTGGCATGCCTGATAACTGTGTGACACTATAGTAGAAATAACTAGATAGGTGGGGTTCTAATCGCACTACTGGCAACTGTTTGTGTGAGAGTCACGTACTGTGTGTGTTATACATTTTTGAGTTGTGTACCACCCTGTAAACTTCCCATTAGACTAGTTTACTAGGCCTGCTGATCTTATTCACCTTAGAAGTACCCTGGGATGAGGTGAAATTATATAAGCTCTATGGTGCATCTGATAACTGTGTAACAGTATAATAGAAATAACTATATAGGTAGAAGTTCTAATCTCAATATTGGCAAGGGTGTGTGTGTGTGTGTGTGTGTGTGTGTGTGTGTGTGTGTGTGTGTGTGTGTGTGTGTGTGTGTGCACACGTGTGTGCATGTGTGTGTGTGTGTGTGTGTGTGTGTGTGTGTGTGTGTGTGTGTGTGTGTGTGTGTGTGTGTGTGTGTGTGTGTGTGTGTGTGTGTGTGTGTGTGTGTGTGTGTGTGTGTGTGTGTGTATGTGTGCATGTGTGTGTCTTTGGGTGAAGATCATATCCTGTTTGGCTATACCATTTTGATTTGTGTACCATCCATGCCTGTTTAACACCTCCTGATGGCATTACTTTATACAGTGTCAAAACAGCATCTGTACAACCAAGAGAGTATTAGACAGAAAACAGTCAAACAGGAGATAGCAGTTTCTCAATGGCTCATAGGTTCATAGGATGGTACTTGGCTATTGGCCCTAGGGCCTATACAAGCCTAGCCATAACAATTTCCTGGATATTTTTTCCCACAATATTTACTTCCCTGGACCCCTGTCTAGCAGGGCAACTGACATGATCCCCGAGGTGAGTTTCCTCTCTCCCATCCAAACATCAAGGTTCCTTTTGAAAAGGGCCAAGGAGGGGCTCTGCTTGACATGTATGGGCAGTCCATTCCAGAGTATGGGGAGTCTCTGGGTCAGGAACCTATCCCTTCAGCATCCCATGTTTTGTTCATTGTGATGACAAGGATTAGATCCCTGGTGCATGTAGCTCTGAGGGATTGGGATTTCTTTAAGTGGAGCATGTCAAACAGCTCAGGGTTTGACATGGCCTTGTATGTTAAGCAGAGATCACCTCTGAGTAGACAATATGCCACAGAGTATAGCTGGAGTTTTTTTAGACAGTCAGCATAGGGCATCTGCTTTAAGCCTGTGATTCTGTTAGTGAAGTATTTCTGTGGCCTTTCTAGCTGTTGCAGATGTCTTGTGAGGTACATACCAAATGGGGCGTTGTACTCTATAATGGGTCTAATGAGGGATGAGTACAGTGGGACAATGACCTCCTTTTTTCTGGATGAAAAGCCCTTAGTGATGAGGTGTGCCACATAGAAGGATTTCCTGACTGTTGTGGCAATGTGGTTATCGAAGGTGAGATCAATGTCCACCTGTGTCCCTAATTCTCTTATCACACTTTCGGTGTTTAATGTACTGCCACCTATTTGGTAATTCATGGGTACATGTTTTTTCCCAAAGGGGATAGCTATACATTTCTTGACATTAAGCTTGAGCCCATGGCTCATGCACCAAGCATCTGTTTCTTTAAGGACCTTTGTAGAATATCCACATCATTTGGGGATTCAGTAATGGCTCCCAGTTTGCACTCATCTGCAAACTTTGTTAGCCAGAGTCCCTTAGTGTTGGCCTGTACTTCAAAGAATTGAACCCCGAGGTACTCCACTTGTCACTTGTCTGGAGCTGGATTTGGAGTTGGCTACTTTTACAGTCTGGGTTCTGTCAGTAAGCCAGTTGGCAACCCATTGAGTGACATATGGATTTATTCCCAGCTTAGTAAGTTTATCTGTGATTCCAGAGTTTATCTGTGTTGAAGGCCTGGCGTTGGGAACATAGGCTGTGTGGACCACCTTAACCTTGTCCACAGCTCTGGAAACTGATTCAAAGAAGTCAATCAGGTTCAGGAGACAAGATCGGCAGGTATGACCCTAGCCTTGAGTAGCATCCTGCCTTCGCCCAGAATGATACCACAGTATAAGGAAAAAATGATTGACTTCAACAACTGGCTAAGCTCCTGGTGTCATTCAAAGGGGATCCAGTGTCTATCTGCCTGGGATGACATGATTGACAAACCACAATGCTTTGCCACCACTGTAACAGATACAAGCATGCAAAATCTGAAGGTAATGCTACTCAATGCTAGAAGTGTAAACCTCAAGATGCACTCTCTCGAGGCACTCCTAAAAATGTAGAACACTGATATCTATGTAGTAACTGAGACTTGGTTCAAGGCTCCAGAGAGGACCCCTGTAGTACCAGGCTACACCTCTTACCACACTTTTCAGCCACCAAACCAAGACCAAAACGCTAAAGATGGAGGAGTGCCCATATTCACACCTCCAGGCTAGTTGCCCAACACAATGCATCTGAAATTCTCCAGGTGCAACTAACACTAGGTAAGACTGCAATCCAAAGTGTAGCTTACTACAGATCCCTGAATATGCCCCAAGATTATCACTACACCCTTCTAAACATATTAGAAAATATTAAGATACAACCAAACACCCTAATACTGGGTGATTTCAACTACCCTGCTGTTAATTGGGAAAACTACTCATGTACCAACACAGTTTCCCAACGGTTCTTGGAATTCATATATTCCAACGCCCTGGATCAACTAATCCATTGTCCCACCAGGGACTCCAATATCCTAGACCTGGTCATTACCAACATGGGAAATAGATGCTCCACACCAGTGGTCTCACCCTCATTGTCCAGGTCTGGTGACCATAAAGCACATTGCCATTACCCATCACCCCCCCCCCCCCCCCCCAGGAAGGAAAAAAAAAAAAAAAAAATTCAAATCCAACTCATGTCAGAAGTCTCAAAAGTCACAAGTTCATTCATGCAGATGGGAGTTGAAAGTTCGACTGCTGAATCCTGCACTAAGGCACTCTATGAGCACATCCACTCGTGCATGAATCGTGCCATCCCAAATAGAACCAAGATGCTCTCTTCCAAAAAAAGGAAGCCAATCTGGTGGTCCGCTGCCATGAGTTAACTATACAACAGAAGAAAGAAACTGTTGCAGAAAAGAGGAAAATCCTAGGATGCAAAAAACTCCCTTATCAGCCTCAGTAAGAAGCTGAAATCCCCATTAAAATCCTCCAAAGCTAGTTACAAAAATAAAACTGCCAAAGATTCCAAAGACACCCACAAGGCATTCTATAGTTTTGTCAAGAATCTAAATGGCAATGCTCAGATATGCTCTGAGCTACAACAGAATGGCATTAAATATACTGATCCCAAGGATATTGCCAATATCCTTGCAGATCAATTTAGTGCCAACTTCACCCCTCTCTCATCCCCTAAAGGGCCCATTTCAATACAAAAAATTGCCAAATTCCTGTAATCATGGCCACACAGGTAGAAACCATACTCTCCAAAGCTAAGAATACAGCATCCATGGGACCAGATGATATCCCGGGCTGTGTACTACATGAACTACATAATGAACTGGCACCTCACCTAAGTGTCATGTTTAATCATAGCCTCACCTCAGGCTTTGTGCCCACTGAGTGGTGCACAGATGCAGTTATCCCATTCCACAAGGGGGGATCCACCTTGGATCCCGGGAACTACCTTCCCATCAGTCTGACAAGCCTGATATGCAAGGGCATGGAACGCATTATCATGGAACTTATAATCAAAGGCATTGGCAACCTTCAAACACTGGACTCCACCCAGTTTGAGTTTGTGAAGGGCTGATCTTACATGTCTGAAGGCTACCTGTCTGTGACAAGGGATATGTATGCAAGGTCACAATGTCTGACAACAGTGTCCCTCACACACTGTTGCATGCATACACACCTGATACATGTACATACAAAGCTGTACCTTGCCTATGACACTATTGGTGTATTCCCACTCTGCCATCTCTGCCATACTTCCTCTTGGGAATGTCTGCAGGCCCACAGCCTGCAGACACACAGACATCTGAAACACAAACAGAATACAGCATGTCAGACTATATTCAGTCAGTGGTACTAACAGCAATAATGCATCCTGGCTAATAAGGTACATACACCTGTATGTCTACCCATAACAAGTGCAAGCAGACAGCGTTGTACATAGCATTACATAGCTACACTGTACTATATTCACCCTGTGCATCAAACCTATATTAGTATGTCCCTGCAATCATGGTATGGATGACAGGGATGTGACACAGGTATTATCATATGCACAGGGTGTGGTATGGGTTTGCCAGAGGCCTAGGCTGGGCCATATGGTTGACATCATGTGTGTGTGTTTGGAGGGGTATCCAATAGATGGGCTGTGCAGAGGTGCTTTTTGTGTGTCTGGTGGTGACCTGCTTGTGATACAGACATGTGTGTGTATGTACGCACACAGTCACACCATATGGCTGCCCTACACAGGGGTACATTGGACAGCTGTGGACCGTACATGACAGGGTGTCACGTTCACCGTCTTCAACCACGGACAAAGGAACTGGTCCTGTCTGGGGTATCACTGGCACCACCAGGCCTAATGCCAGATGCAGTAATGCTTTCTAATGGTAACTGCTTTCTGCTGGATCCATGTCCCTGATTGGACTGGACAGGAACATGTACCCATGGCCAGCTCCGGTGTGATGTGGACAGGAACCCCACTTTGGTAGTGCTGGTGTCACTGCCACTATGGGATTGTGAAGGTTTCTGGCCCCGTAGGGTAGTTGTTGCTGCTGTCCTATGTTCACATGGCTGATGCCCACCTCTCACCACACACTGTAGCATAGACATGCCACAGTCAAGAATTGCCAAGGTCTCACCCCATCTGTTCATGACCTCAGTATTTTTACATGTGGCCTCAACAAGGTCATGTATGTCACCATGTAAATCAGATAGAGTTGCATCCACCTCCCTGAGTATTTGGTGTGGCATTCACTACATGCCTGTGCATCCATGACAGCCCAAAACATGCATCTGGTGACTCCTGCTGTGGCACTTGTGACAGAGGATTGACAAGCAGTGATCCTCCTGTGAGCCCTTCTGCCTATCTGCCTGTGTGGGACCTTGGCTGCACTCTGGCTATGGCCAGTGTTTACACTCACACCTGCCATAGTCACCACACTAGTCTTTTCAATGCTATCACCTGCCAAATGTTCATCATCTGTGGCCACTGGTGATGGGGTATGTGTGGGCATTGTCACTGTGTTGTGTACCACCCTGTAAACCTCCAATTACCCTAGTTTACTTGGCCTGCTGATCCCATTCACCTGAGAAGTACCTTGGGATGAGGTTAAATTATATAAGCTCTATGGTGCGTCTGATAACTGTATAACACTATAATATAAATAACTATATAGGTAGAAGTTCTAATCTCAATATTGGCAACTGTGTGTGTGTGTGTGTGTGTGTGTGTGTGTGTGTGTGTGTGTGTGTGTGTGTGTGTGTGTGTGTGTGTGTGTGTGTGTGTGTGTGTGTGTGTGTGTTTGTGTGTGTGTCTTTAGGTGAAGATAATATCCTGTTTGGTTGATACCATTTTGATTTGTGTACCATCCACACCTGTTTACCACCTCCCGATGGCATTACTTTATACAGAGTCAAAACAGCATCTGCCTCACATGCAGCATATTAAACCATTGTGCAAGCCACAGCAGTCCTCTGTACAAATGTCTATGGAATATCCAGATGTTTGCAAACTATATGTGGTCAGTGTCTCTTACCAATGCCCATGTATGTGAAATTGTTGCCAAATCGGTTGCAGTAAGTGTAGTGACACATGCCACATCAGGCATCATACCTGACTGAAACATCATGCTGATACAACATCTGCTACATTATCACTTGTCCAAGACTGTAGAAGTAATACATGACTCCACATCCTATTTCTGGTGGTTATCTCACCATCCATTAAGGTATTAGAACATAAAGTGTTGTAAGAGGTGGTTTGTTATGTCCCTTGCATATAATTATGTGGGGCATGTCATCAAGAAGGAAGTGTAGGTTTCCTAATCTGTCTATTGCCAACTGTGTTTGTGTCACTGTGTGCACATCCCCTGTGTCAGTCCTTACTGTGTGTATGCAAAGGATATACCATTTTGTCTCCCTGTTCCCCCCAATGAACTCAGGAATACATAACACAAGCCTGTCATACACAGTATCATGCATGCCCTCATCAACTGTATTAGGGTTGAGTGCATGGGAAAGAGATGGCAGGGCCAACAGGTGTTGACAGGTGAATTTGTTGCAGTTAATGCAATAGCTACACTTGTGAGGCAGTTGCTGACAGTACTGCAGTAACCTGTTCTGTATGTATGAGCCTGTGGTATTACACAACACTGAGCTGACATGTCTGGAGGCTACCTGTCTGTGACAAGGGGTATGTATGCAAGGTCACAGTGTCTGACAACAGTGTCCCTCACACATTGTTGCATGCATACACACCTGGTACATGTACATATAAAGCTGTACCTTGCCTATGACACTGTTGGTGTATTTCCACTCTGCCATACTCCATCTTGGGAATGTCTGCAGGCCCACAGCCTGCAGACACACAGACACCTGAAACACAAACAGAATACAGCATGTCAGACTACATTCAGTCAGTGGTACTAACAGCAATAATGCATCCTGGCTAATAAGGCACATACACCTGTATGTGTACCCATAACAAATGCAAGTAGACAGCACCTTGCATAGCATTACATAGCTACAGTGTACTATATTCGCCCTGTGCATCAGAATCATATTAGCATGTCCTTGCATTGATGGAATGGATGACAGAGATGTGGTACAGGTATCATCATATGCACAGGTTTTGTTGTGGGTTTGCCAGAGGCCTAGGCTGGGCCATACGGTTGACATTATGTGTGTGTGTCTGGAGATGTATCCAATAGAGGGGCTGTGCAGAGGTTCTGTGTGTGTCTGGAGGTGACCTGCTTGTGATACAGATGCATGTGTGTATGTATGCACACAGTCATGCCATGTGGCTGCCCTACACAGGGGTACATTGGACAGCTGTGGACCATATATGGCAGGGTGTCAGGTTCACCATCTCCAGCCATGGACACGGGAACTGTTCCTGCCAGGGATATCACTGGCACCACCAGGCCCAAGGCCAGATGCAGTACTGTTCCTGATGGTGACTGATGTCTTTTGGATCCATGTTCCTGATGGGACCGGACAGGAACATGTGCCCATGGCATGATTCGGTGTGATGTGGACAGGATCCCCCATTCAGTAGTGTTGGTGTCACTGCTACTACAGAATTGTGAAGGTGCATGGCCCCGGAGGCTCTCAGTTGTTGTTGCTGCTGACCTATGTCCATGTGGCTGATGCCCACCTCTCACCACATGCTACAGTTGAGGATTACCAAGGCCTCACCCCACCATCTAGTCATGACCTCAGTATTTTTACATGTGGCCTCAACAAGGTCATGTATGTTGCCATGTAAATCAGGAAGAGTTTCATCCACCACCCTGAGTATTTGTCTGCTGTGGCATTCACTACATGCCTGTGCATCCATGACAGCCCAAAACATGCATCTGGTGACTCCTGCTGTGGCACTTGCGACAGTGGATTGATGAGCAGTGGTCCTCCTGCGAGCACACCTGTTTATCCACCTGTGTGGGACCTCAGATGCACTCTGGCTATGACCAGTGTCTACACTCACACCTGCTATTGCCACCAAACTAGCCTTTTCAATGCCACCAGCTGCCAACTGTTTATCATCTGTGGTCACTGGTGATGGGGTATGTGTGGGCATTGTCATTGTTTGCAGGGATGGTGTGGAGAAGAGTGGGATGCAGACCAATGGCACAGATTCAGCCCCTGACAACCCCACCTGTACCTCACTATTCCTGTGATCATTGTCAGAGTCTGCAGAGATAATGACATAAGTTTCCAAGTGGGAGGGAACCCAAACCTTATCACCATCTGTGAGGGGAAGACAACATATGTGCATTAATACCTGCACTCTGAGGATGGCTGGCACACACACACACACACACACACACACACACACACACACACACACACACACGCACACATGCACACACGCACACACACACACACACACACACACACACACACACACACACACGTACAGGTGAGATGGCACAAATCTGTTACACAGACCACACATTACTCAATTGGTAACATGCATGACACACGGCCCTCAACATCATGCATTACAGCCAATTTTACTGCATGTAACTAACAATATAGAGCTCTGGGATACATGATTAGTGTTAGTAGGTGATGGCCTTTCTCCAGTACAAACTGCACCATTGTACACATCATTGCTGTTCACCTGCATAGAACAGTGGCAAGTACTACAGAACAAACCTCACAACTGTACAGATCCTCACAGGATGTGTAGTTGTCTGGCTCATATGTTTGTTTTTCATAACCCCTGCATTTCTATGATACATCACTGGGAAGCTGTGAGGAGTGACATCACTGATTAATGACATACATTTGAGTGTCAGACTTCCAAACCAGCAGTAAATGTATGGTCACACAATTCCTGTTGCACCACCAACCTTCTAAGCTTACAGTGGATATGATAAGTGTGCGCAACCCTGTTAATATGCCACATTCTTGTAATATATGAGATGACACCGCAATAATGCATTCAAATATGTTACCCACCTTTCATGTGAGACATGACCTGTGGAATCCAATCGATAAACAAATGTATTATGTGAAAAATATAATGACTGCAATATGTACAATATGGTGTTTGCATAAGTGTGCACACCTTTAAAATGATACTTTGTTGAAGCACCTTGTAAGTCACTTACAGCATTCATAGGTTTATTGGTTCATAGGTAGGTACTAGGCTATCTACCCGAAGGCATTTATAAGTCTAGCCAGAATGTGTTGGCTTTTGCAACCCCCTTAGATTAGTTCCCTGTGCCTCTGTCCAGCAGAGCCACTGAAGTGATCCCCAGGGTAAACTTTCTGTTTCCCTATCCACTCGTCAAGGTTTTTCTTGAAGAGTGTTAGCAAGGAGCTCTGCCTAATGTAGATTGGAATCTTGTTCTAAAGCATGGGAAGTCTCTGGGACAGGAATCTATCCCTCCAGCATGTCCTATTTATTGTTGTGGTGAGGTTTAGATCCCTAGACCGTGTGGCTCGAGGGGATATGCTTTTCTTTAGATGGTGCATGTCCATCAATTCTGGGTTGGACGTGGCCTTGTATGTCAGGAAGAGATCACCTCTGAGTAGGCAGTATGCAACCGAGTACAGCTGGAATTTCTTCAGTCGGGCTGCATAGGGCATCTGTTTGAGGCCAGTGATCCTCTTGGTGAGGTACTTCTGTGATCTTTCCAGCTGTTTCAGGTGTCTTGTAAGGTACATCCCAAATGGGGCATTGTACTCTATAATGGGTCTGATGAGTGATGTGTAGAGGGGCACAATGACCTCTTTTGATCTGGATGTGAACCCTTTTGTGATTAGGTGGGCTACATAGAAGGATTTTCTAACCACTTTGGCAATGTGATTATCAAAGGAGAGATTACTATCTACTTGGGTCCCCAGATCCCTTATTACGTCTTCCATATTTAGGGGACTACCACCTATGTGGTAGTTTGTGGGTACTTTGTTTTTTCCAAAGGGGATGACTATGCACTTTTTGGCATTTAGCTTGAAACCATGATTTTGACACCAGGTATCTGTCTCAGTGAGACCCTTTTGGAGGATGTCTGTGTCAGCTGGAGAGTCATTTATAGCCCCTAGTTTGCAGTCGTCTGTGAACCTGGTCAGCCATAGTCCTCCTGTGCTTGCCTGTACCTCTGAGAAGTATAGACTGAGCAGGATGGGTCCTAGGACAGAGCCCTGGGGAACACCACTTGTAACTGGTTTAGAGTTGGACCTAGCTCCCACAACTCTCACCATGTGAGTTCTATCCATGAGCCAGTTGGCAACCCATCTTGTGATGTAGGGATTTATGTTCAGGCTGGTGAGCTTGTCTATAATACCAGAATGGGGAATGGTGTCAAAGGCCTTTGCAAGGTCTAGGTAGGCTGTGTGTACCACTTTTCCCTCATATGTAGCCTTGGTAACTGTCTCAAAGAAGTCCACCAGGTTTAGGAGGCATGATCTGCCCTTAACAAAGCCGAACTGGGTAGGGTCCAGTGTTTGGAGGTTCCCAATGTCTCTGTTAATAAATTCCATGATGATGCGCTCCATAGCCTTGCAGACCAAGATAGTCAGGCTTATAGGGTGATAGTTCCTGGGGTCTGCTGTGGCTCCACCTTTGTGGAACAGAATAACCATTGCTGTGCACCACTCTATGGGTACATATCCTGTGGAGAGGCTGAGTTTTAGCAGTGTGTTTAGCTGAGGGGTTAGTTTGTCTTTGAGCTTGTGTAGGACACAGCCTGGGACACTGTCCAGTCCCATTGATGCTGTGTTTTTGGCATTGGGAAAGGCTGTTTTAACCTGAGTGCCCGTGATTTCAGGGGCTCTACATTCTTCTGGTATGGTTATGGGCCCTTTTGGGGGTGAGAGGGGGATGAAGTTTGACCTAAATCTGTCTGCCAGGATGTTGGCGATATCAGTCGGTTCAGTGTATTTTGTGCCATTCTGCACTAACTCCAAGCAGATCTGAGCATTGCCACTTAGATTCTTGACATTGCTAAAGAATGCCTTGTGGTTATCTTTGAAGTCCTTGGCAATTTTTCTTTCGAGGCTTGCCTTGGATGATTTTATGAGGGATTGTAGTTTCTTGCTGATACTGATCAGGGATGTCTTCCCTTCTTGGGATTTTACTCTTTTCTGTACTAGTTACCTCCTTCTGTTGTATAGCTTGTTTATGGCAGAGGCCCACCAGACTGGTTTCCTTTTCTTGGAGGAGTGAGTCTTGGTTTTGTTTGGGATAGGACGATCCATGCATTCTTGTAGGTGCCCATAGAATGCATTAGTAAAGGATTTTGCAGCTTGGACAGTGTTATCCTTTAGCATGGGGGCTTTGAAACTTTCCACCTCAGTCTTAACTCATTACATCTGAGTGATGCCTCCAGGTGCATCTGCAGCTACCTCCTACTGCTCCTCTAGGCGTCAAATATTACTTATGCATATTTGCATTAATAATTCCAAAACCATGCTACATACAAGGTTTAAAGATATTTTATCTTGAAGCATACATGATGGCAAACACAATTGTATTGCTATTTGACCTCTGTCAATGAGTATTTGTTAGAACTGTAAGGTGATAATTTAATTTATACTCAAAATACTTGCACTGGAGTGAATGAGTAAAGTTTGCTTTTGAAAATTTTTTCACTGTGGTTTCCTTGTCTGGGGGTGGGGGCGGAATGTGGATATCCAGATTGATTTATTTATGGTCAGATATAACTATCGAGGGGTTGACCTCTGGTGTGGAACACCGGTCGCCCATGTTGGTGATGACCAGGTCCAATATGTTATCACCTCTGGTGGGAGTGTTGACCAATTGATCTAGGGTGTTTGAGTTTATAAATTCTAGGAAATGTTGGGCAAGGGAGTTAGTACTTGAGTAGTTCTCCCAGTTAATGTTTGGGTAATTGAAATCACCCAATATTAGGGTGTTTGGTAGGACCTTTATATTCCCCAGTGTTTCCAGAAACACAGAATGGGGGTCCTGGGACATGGTGGGTGATCTGTAGCAAACTACAATTTGAATTGCAGTTTTGCCCATTGTTAGTTGCACGTGGATGATCTCTGAAGCACCATGCTGTGCTACTAACCTGGAGGTGTGGGGTATCCTTGATGAATATGGATACGCCCCCACCTTTTGTATTTTGGTCCGGATTCTGTGGCTGAAATGTATAGTATGAGTTGTAGCCTGGTAGTGCTGGGGTGCTCTCTGGAGCCTTAAACCAGGTTTCTGTTACTGCACATATATCGATTTTTTCCATACCAAGGAGTGCCTCGAGTGTGTGCATTTTGAAGTTTAGACTTCTGGCATTGAGTAGCATTACCCTCAGTTTTTTGTTACTTGTGGAGGTGTCTATCAGCATGGCACATCTTGACTTGGCATTATTTGGCCATTCTTCCATGCAATGGTCACCCAACTCTGTCAGATTGCAAGGGCAGCTCATGTGCACGGCCCTCGTCAGGTCACACTGGGGTTTCTATGCCTAGTGTAGGCCTAGGCTCAGTCTGGGCCAATCCATAACCATGAGTGTGTTTAGGTGGGAGCCTTTCTTAGGTTGCTTTGGGTGTATGCTTCAGATATTTGTCATGTTAAAGGCTGACACCCCTCCCCATCCTCAGCATTCTTGCAGATGCCTGATGGATTTGGGTCCAACGTGGGTGTTATTTGAAACTGTTCAGAATTAACACTACCATGACTACTGGCACAGTTCTGGCTTTGGAACAGCATCCCCACAGCAGGCCACTGCTGCCAGCATGATTCACCATGGGCATATTGGTGATCAGGTTATGAGGGGTTTTGCTTGTGCACCACACATACCTTTTGGTATTGTGGCTGTGAGGTCAATCTATAGTCTCATTACACCATAACACATTTTCACGGATGCCTTTGGGACACTTGAAGTGCTGAATTGCAAATTATATACACCCCTGGATTTTTTTTGGTGTGGGGAAATGCTTCCATCTTCTGATCATACCCCATAGGCCAGACATATGCAGAATACAGGAGAGTGTTCTCACATGTAGTACACAGCAGCAGTACTTGCAAAATATTCCAGCAACTCCATCAGTGTTGCTGTATGTCTCCTGGCAGCCTCCCTGACCAGGTTTTGACATGTCTTTTCATAATTTTTGGAGGGACGTCAGTTTCTTTTCAACAGCACTGTTGTCCCATATTCAATCCAACTTTTGACAACGTTCTCCACTGTGTTCCATGGTGTATGCAATGGTGTGGTAATGTTGTTGTACCCTACTCTTAACTGATACCTTTCAACTATGAGATCCTTTTGCTGCTTTGTAAGCTGTCTGTAAGCCATGGCTGTTGCAGGCAACTGAGCAAATGTCATGAATATCCAACTTGGACAGCAGACTATTATTTGGTGTTACCCAGAGTGCCTTTACTTGATAGCAGGGGTGTACCCAAGCAGACTGAATGCTGTTAGTAAATCACAAGCTGCTGTAATAAAATATTATTTGAAGGGAGTGCACACATATCCAGCCAGATTATTGTAAGGTTTGTGTACTCCATATTTGGTGCCCAACAGATTGATTGGTTTTACAACTGAATTTTTCATGTCATAGGTCACATTACAGGTTGGCAAAGATATGGACTGACATATTGTGGTCTCAATTTGTATATATACATATATCACAAATACCTGGAATCTTATCAGGGGTGTATACACAGTTTATATCCACTGTATGAGAGTAATGTTTCACACATGTCCCTACCTTAGGCCATTTGTCCCCCCCATTTTGTTGGTCTCTTTCCAGAAGTCTTGCACTGACAGGTTGTGAGATATGCTACAGGGATGTTACATTCTCTTCAGATAAGCCCCTGTGGTGACCACTGTGATGCAATGCAGATAACCCCACCACAAGTGAACATGCACATAAAGCAATATGGCTATGACTGACAGTTTTGTGCATGGTACATTGCATGACCTTCACAAGCCTGGGGTATTGGTAAACCACAACAGACAAATTCCATACTCACCAGCTTCAGGCTGCCATCCCACATGCAGACAGGATGGACCTAGGTACTTGTGGGAGAGAAGTATTGTCAGCAAACACACATGTGTCATTGGTACAGGATGGATGCAGCATGTCTGCACATTTGCAGTACAACCCCCAATACTACACAATTTGCTGTCCTTCACCATAGATGTGCACTTCTGTGCATTAGAAAACTCCATCCATAACTGTAATTTGACCTGACACATGCACGTAGATACTGTACAAATGCAAGTATGTCTGCTACACGAGTCTAGTAATTTCCACTGTTGCCATACCTGCACACTCCTTGTCCATTGTCTGGGTGCCACCCACCTCCAACATGTGGGAAGTCTGTACCATGATGTTGTACTGGGATGGGTGCCCCAAGGTTACTGAGGAGCTCCTTGTGGGTGTCAATGGGGGCTGCATAGCTGGGCCCCCACATGTGGCTGTGTCATCCCTGGCCACTGCAGCAGCCCTTTACCTGGCATGGCGTATGAGGTCATTTGTACAATGCTGGACCTACTCATATGCATGTGCGTGCAGGCCAAAATCATTTACTCTGTGCACTAGGTCATCCCACAGGCCGGTCCTCTCCTGCAGATGTTGCTGGCTCAAGCCAAACATTATGACATGGTTCTGTAGTATGGCGTCTATGATTATATTTGTCTCAGCCACTGAGAAAGTAGATCTTTGCTGATGCGACATTGCTCCTGGAAGACATAAAATGGGAAACACATCACAGGACATCGCACATTTGGCAATAGTATGTACATAACCTGCACAGCTACATTGAATACCACGGACAACCACAACATACCCCTGTAATCTATCAGCACTATATATGCTTGCATTGCACTGCTGGTCCTGATGTGTCATATTCCCCACAATGAGGTCTAGTTAATTTTATAATCCTCTACACCTTATTCATGTCTGTGTAGAGGGATGACATTGACCATCTTCAATGTGGATGGGGTGTGGATGGTGCCAAGGCTTAGTGTGACTACAGTATGTAATGGAGCTGGCAGCGCATGCCCGAGTTCATGTAGGATGCAGACAGGGATTTTATCAGGTCCCATGGATACTTACATTTGTTGCCTTTCACTAGACAATATGTACCTGCTCACTGGTGATGATGGGAGGGATGTGGGTGCTGTGCATATCTACCTATAGTGATGCTGAGCCAGGAGGCGATGTTTGCCCTTATCCTATCTGCAGCAGGTTGGCTATAGCTATGTTGTGTGTGTATGTGGTCTGATTGACCACCATTACAAGGTGGGTTGGTTTGTTGTCTCTGAGATTGCAGACATATGTGAATATGGCCTTGTGATTGACCTTGGTGGATGTGTCCAATTTGTACTCATAGTTAGCCTTATAGTACTCCACCTGTGACCTTAAATTCTTGATCAGATAAAAGCTGACTTGATGCCATGTTGGTGCCAGCTCCTAATTTGCCCTGTACTGCCAATATAGGGACCAAGTCTGTGATTTGTGTATTGCTGCTGTCCAGTAAAGGGGATTTCTCTACTTTGGAGGAAGGAGGTTTTACAAGTAAGGTATTGCTGAGTCCATACAGCTATGCTGGTGTTCATATAGCTGTTTGTAGTAGGCATGGACATGCAGTCATAACACAGCTGGACACCTCTCCAATTTCAGACAGATAATCGTGCTTATTGTAGTACCCATGGCTGTGTCAGGGCAATGCAACAACCAGTAGCTGTAGAAATGTCACTCTGTTGGATGCACAGTAACTAAGATTACACACATGTACAACATATACATCTTATTTAACTGAGATTTTGCATCCCATGTCTATTGTTATGAGGTGGCCGATACACCTACTCATACTGACATGTGCACAGGTAATACCTGATATACATTTCTGTTTTATGTCAGTATGGCACACTGTATTACCACTCTTGCTGCCCAGTCATCCATCTCAACCTGTTAGGAAAGGACATCTGTAGGATGCCACACATACATGGAGGGCAATGGGACAAAATTAGTGACACTGTCTTAATATTGCTGTAACACACTTGAGTCATTCAGCAGCACCGTAGCCTTAACACTAACAGACATACCCTGGAGGATGTCCAACACTCATATGTTAGGAAGAGAGGAGAAAGGCTAGGACTGTGGTAGTGAGGGTAAGAGCTTTTAATGTTGGCAGTATGACTGGTATAGGGACAGAGCTAGCTGATATGATGGCCAGAGGAAGGTGAATATATTGTGTGTGCAAGAGACCAGATGGAAGGGGAGTACAGCTAGGTGTATCGGAACCAGGTCACACTTGTGCTATCAGGGTGTGGATGGAAGAGGAAAGGGGGTAGGGGTTATCCTTATGGAACAGTATCCACAGGTGTTTTTGTAGGATGATATGAGTGTCTGATAGAGTGATGTTTAATAATCTGGAAATGGATGGTGTAATGATGAATGTTGTTAGTGCATATGCTATGCAAGTTGCTTGTTCAGTGGATGAGGAAGAGAAATGTGAAATCAGTTGGATGACACAGTGATTTCTGTACCCGAGGGTGAGAGGGTAGTGATTGCAGCAGATTTTAATGGCCATGTTAGTGAAGGGAAGAGAGGGGATGAGGAAGGGGTGGGTATGTATGGTGTTAAGCAAAGGAATGCAGATGGTGAAATGGTAGTGGATTTTTCAAAAGGATGGACATGGATGTGGTGAATACATACTATAACTAGAGGAAGGAGCATAAAGTGACATACAAGAGTGGAGGGAGATGCACACAGGTGGAATATATCCAATGTAGGAGGGCCAGTTTGAAGGAGATTGAAGACTGTAAAGTGGTGACAGGGTAAAGTGTAGTTAGGCAGCAGAGACTGTTGGTCTGTAAGATGACATTGATGATCAAGAAGATAAGTAGTGTGCGGACAGCACCAATGATCAGATGGTGGGAACTGGAAAAGGGTGATTGTGAGATGGAGTTTAGGGAAGAGTTAAGACAGGTACTGGGTGGCAGTGACAATTTACCAAATATCTGGATAAGTACAGCAGATCAAGTAAGGAAGATGGCTAGAAAGGTGCTTGGTGTGACATGTGGATGGAGGAAGGACTATAAGGACACCTGGTCGTGGACTGAGGAAGTACAGGACAGTATACAGAGAAAGAGGTTAGGGATGAAGGAGTGGGATTGTCAGAGAGATGAAGAAAGTAGACAGGAGTATAAGGAGATGAGGTGCATGGCAAAGAGAGCGATAGCAAAGTCTAAGGATGAGGCATATTATGACTTCTATGACAGGTTGGACACTAAGGAGGGATGACAGGACCTGTAAGAGCTAGCAAAGATGTGCAGCAGATAAGGATGATAAAGGATAATGAGGGAAATGTATTCACACGCGAGGATAGTGTGTTGAGAAGATGGGCAGAGTACTTTGAGAGGCTGATGAATGAAGAGAATGATATCTTGGAAAGTGAGAGACTGCATGTAGAGTGGAGAGAAAGTGTGTAACATTTTAAGAATAGGGTTGATGTGCAGAGCTGTGGTAACTACAGAGGGATAACATTAATTAGTCAGAGCATGATGTCATGGGAAAGAGTAGTGGAAGCTAGGTTAAGCAGGGCGGTGATGAATAGTGGTCAGCAGTTTGTTTTCATGCCAGGTAAGGGCACTACAGATGCGATGTTTGCTCTGAGAGTGTTGATGGAGTAGTACAGAGAGGGTCAGGGGTTACTTTGTGTCTTTCTGGATGTAGGGAAAGCATATGGCAGGGTGCCTAGAGGGGAGTTGTATTATTGTATGAGGAAGTCATAAGTGGCAGAGATATATGTAAGACTGGTACAAGATATGTACAAGGGTGCTGTGACAGTGGTGAGGGCTGTGGTGGGAGTGACAGATGCCTTTAAGGTGGAGGTGGGATGACATCAGGGATCAGCTGTGAACCCTTTCTTATTTGCAATGGTGATAGTCAGGTTGACAGACAAGATCATACAGGAGTCCCTGTTGACTATGATGTTTGCATTGTAATCTGTACTGAGAGTAGGTTACAGATTTAGGAGACCCTGTAGAGGTGGAGATATGCTCTAGAGAGGAGAGGAATGAAGGTCAGCAGGACTAAGACAGAATATCTGTGTGTGAGTGAGAGGGAAGGTAGTGGACTATTGAGGATGCAGGGAGTAGAGTTAGCAATAGGGGATGAGTATGAATAATTGAGATCAACATTTCAGAGTAATGACAACTGTGGAACAGAAGAGAGTACAGGCAGGATGGAGAGGATGGAGAAGAGTGTCAGTACTTATTTGTGACAGCCGAGTACCAGTAACAGTGAAAGAGAAGGTCTACAACAGGGTAGTGAGACCAGCTATGTTATATGGGTTGGGGATAGAGTAATTGACAAAAAGGCAGGAATCAAGAGTTGGATGTGGCAGAGTTACAGATGTTATGATCTGCACTGTTTGTGACGAGGGTGGCCAGCATTAGCAATCTGTATATGACAGGGTCAGCCCATGTTGGATGGTTTTGAGACAAAGCCAGAGAAGCAAGATTAGATCAGCTTTGACATGTGCTGCAGAGGGATGCTGAGTATATTGGGAAAAGGATGGTAAGGATGAAGCTCCCATGTAAGAGTAAAAGAGGAAGGCCTTAGATAAGGTTCTTAGATATGGTGAGAGAGGACCTGCAAGTGGTTGATGTGACAGAGCAGGATGCAGAGGACAGGCAGAAATGGCAACAGGTGATCCACTGTGTCAACCCCTAATGGGAACAGCCAAAAGAAAAAGGAGATGTAACGTCAGTCTTCACAGCTTTGTGAATGATTTACCAGAAATAACACAACTGTATGAGTAAATGACTACAAATATGATCAGTGTGCATAACACTGGACAGTTTAATGGTATGAGCTGAGTATATCACATGCAGTTCAACACACATGTGTGCAACAGTACTTTACTATGCAAATATCATGTATAGGTCTCTCACATTTCTGAGACAACTAAGTATATCATACTTGGATTGACAAGTAAGATATGGATATGTACGACATCCCAGTAACTGGCCTAGCATTGTGACAGTCAGTATTGCTCAACAGATACTGCAGTAGTAGTCATATATGAGCCATTCTTTCCTGGGGTGGCTCAGGGACCTAACCTATGATCTATGTCACTGCAGACAGACACAGATGTTATAGCCATAGGTTCTGATCAGCAATATATCAGTACAAATCTTGTTGAGACATATATGTTACAGTTCCTATTTCCCTTTCTTACATACCCCCTACTGCAGTCAATTACATGCTTACTTGTTTGACATACCTGTTTGTTTTATTCAAGTGTAGGTGGTTATGTCCTACTTGGTTTTTCTTTTTTTTTTTTTTCGCTGTTTTTCTCTCTCTGTCTCTGACTCTCTCTCTCTCTCTCTCTCTCTCTCTCTCAAGGATGTAGGGTGTACATCTGTTTTGCATAGGCAGCATCTTGCCTTTTGTAGGTAATGCACATGAGCAGCTGATGGCCTGTCTACAAGTTGGTGTCTCCCACTTGATAATTGCATGCAGGGCATCTGTGTTTTTATTGATATAGCCAATGGCATGGCAGCACACTCCTATAATTGAGTACTTCATGTGGGTGTTGGTCCTTTTCCTTGCCAGTGAGGAGGACTTCATGGAGGTGTGTGAACAACACCATCACAGAGGGTATTTGGAAATACCTGTTACAACCAAAACTGTGGAGACAGGCCAACAGCATTGGGGAGAATGTTCCAGACATAGCGACAGAATGTATGTGTTGCTGTTGAACATTTGGATTAATGCTAGTCTACAGGGTTGTGTGGACATGGAGTTCCTGGGTGATTTTAACTCTGACAGTGTTATGTGTTTGACATGGTTCCCCTTTAATATCTCAAAATACTGAAATCTCAAATTTCAGTATCCCAAGACCACAAAGGCAAATTTTTAGAATATTGAAAGTGCATAATCGGAAATTTGAATATCTCAAATTTGCGGTTATAGCTTTATGCTTCTTTACATGCAGTGTTTTGTGTGGATGGTATATGGTGCCATGTGTGGATTTGGGCATGATTTAAGGTAAGTCAGTGTTTTGTAAGGGTTTTGGGTGAGAGTTTGAATGTATGTGAGTGTGTTTGTAAGTTGTACCTGTGAGTTAGGGTAGGCTGGTGAGTGTATGAGTGTGTAAATGTTGGATGTGTTGCTGTTTGTATATGCATGATGTATGTGTTTGTGAGGGACAGTAGAGTGTCTGGGTGTGAGTTTGCTGTCTTTTCCTGTTTGTGTGATCTCGATGTTAGTATATATATATATATATATATATATATATATATATATATATATATATATATATATATATATATATATATATATATATGTGTGTGTGTGTGTGTGTGTGTGTGTGTGTGTGGGTTCAGGGGGGCTTGTCCCCCTGCTTATGTGTAGTATAGGTGTGTTCATTTCTGCTGTGTTTGTGAATGTTTTGTTGTTTGATTTGTTATAGCGTGGGTAGGATAGTGTATGTGTTGTGTGGTGTATGTTGTGTTTATGTTCAATATTTTGTATTTCACGGTTTTGGGTTTCGGGATTTTGAACATTCACCTTTATGGTCTTGAGATAGTGTAATTCAAGATTTCAATACTTTGAGATTATAAAGGGAAACCGTTTGATTGACATAACTCTAACATGTAGGGCTATCTGCAGAATGGCCAGAATTTGGACTCCTATGTTTGGTGTGTTCCTCAGACATTTGTTTCTTTGGAAAATCAGTAGCATACTCTGGGGATTGCAGTCAGTAACTGCTAACATCCATTTGTGTTTCTGACCTCATATCCCTCAGAAAAGATATGTTACAGCTAACCTTATTACAACAGCAACATTCTCAGTTTATAACAGCAATATTTCAAATATGCCCCTGTTTTTGGGCCTCTGTCTCACAATTATGTCAGGCTTTGTCCAGATGTCATGCAGTAAGAGGTTGATAGGTATGGTATATGATTATTTAGTGCTTACATTCCTGACATTATCCCAGTGATGTATCAGACTCCCAGACATGTTATGTGGAAGAGGCCTTATATATGAGGGGAAAGCCTGAACATTCTGAGTATAGTTTCCCTAATGTGATGTTATGTCCAGATATTTGTAGGACATAATGTTACCTAGCCCCCATAAGTGTTGTGTATTTCTGACACATCAGTGGGCTGATGTGAGGATTTCGGTCACTAATTAGTGGGAAAAAATTGAATGTTGGACTTGTGCTATTTCAGTCATTATATGTTAGGACAGACATGAGGGCATTACTGCAGCAACTGTGTCAGCCTATCTACGCCATTATTTCAGATATGTCCCTATTTCCTTGGTTTTGTCCCCCCACGTTTTCAGGCCTGGCCCAAGTTTGTTGCACTAAGGGGTTCTGAGCCTACCTTGGGACTGTCTGGATTGTTGCAGTATGTCCAGGTTTATTGCTCATATTTCTGGTCTGTTCCACAGATGCATTATTTTCATATCCTTGGTAAATCACTGTGAGAATCTGAGGATTTCTGATAGTAAATGACATACATTTCAGTTTCAGAACTCACATCCTTCAGAATAAGTATGCTGAAACACACCCTGCCATTCTGGCAAGCTTCTACATTTATAAGAGCGTTATTTGAAATATGTCCCTAGTTTTGTCCCATTGTCCCCCCATTTGGACAGCCTTGGGTCAGATTTCTTGCAGTAAGAGGCTGGTAGGTATGGTTCTGAGGTATGACTTCACTACATGTTATGAGCGAATACATATATATATATATATATATATATATATATATATATATATATATATATATATATATATATATATATATATATGCACCCCACACCCCCAACTTATATATTCTAACTCCGAGGTCGCACTAAACACACAAACACACAGCAAACACCACCACACACACTCACACACACTAAAATCCTTACCCATTATCCTCAAACACACAACACTTACCTGACACCCCAGATAATTCCACAAACGCACCACATGTCACAAACGTGACACCACGATAATGGCAGATTCAACTTTTGCGGATTCGGCATAGTGTAGTTTCGGTTAACTGCACTTTCCACTATTCAGTCTCGACGTACTTAATTTCGACATTTCAGTATGTCGACATTGTCAAGTGTATATATATATATATATATATATATATATATATATATATGTGTGTGTGTGTGTGTGTGTGTGTGTGTCTATATACAACACATGACTGGTTCCACAAAGTTTTCTCCCTAATGTTTTATGCCTCTGTTGTATGATATGTTTGGAAATGCACCATTAATTTCTACAGCTCATATGGTGTAGTGGTATATTCCTATGACTATAGTGCCCAGGATCATGGGTTTAACACTTGGAACTGTTGTTTTTTTTCATTAATGTTAAATTATCAGAATGCATGATTTGTTTTTTAAAGCATTGCACTTTCTTACAGCTCAGATGTTGTAGTGGCATTTTGCTGTGATTATAGAGGACAGCATCCCAGGTTCGAAACTTGGCAGGGCTGACTATTTTGTTGCTGGGCAGAACAAGGTCTGATGGATACAGAGTGATTAAGGCACATTTATGCTTATTATACTGATAATTTTATATTATAAAATAATATTTATATACACATTATAATTTTACATTTACCTTCCATGACATTCCCCTATGTGCTTTCATTAAATTATATTTGTGTGTGACTATACTGTATGAGGCACTTGTGTTTATATGGGGGTTACACATCTTTTCTACACTGACATCTCACTTTTGGAACTGCTACACTACCCTGGTTGACTTAAAAAAGTTGCTACATAATTTAAGTTTACTAAAATAATTTTAACACTTCTTTCACATAGGAAAGTAAGTTGTCTGTCTTGGGACTAGAACCATGAGCACCTGTACATAAAGCCGCAATTCTATCGACTACCACTACCTCAGCTTGGAAACTTTAACTTTCTATTTGCATTTAGCTCTTATGTGATGTTCAAGCTATGCTAAGCGGATGGCGAGAACTTGCACTCCCACTTAGCTACACTTAAACATTCCTGAGGCTAGTGGAAAATTCATCATTTTATCATTTCAGTGTCTGCAGGCACTGAAATAGTGTCAAAATATTTGAGCAAAGCTCTAATATTATGCCAGTTTGGCTTAGAAAGTGCCATACAGCACTTTCTGAGTGCAGGGGGGGGGGGGTGTTTAGTGTCTGCGCACTACTCGGACACGCCCCTGCACCCGTTCACATTCCGTGTCTGTGTAGATTAAACAGCAGCTCGCCTTCATGCATGTGCAAGGTGCGCTGCTGTTTTAAATGGACATGAACTGCTCAGTGCAAGAATAGTCTTATTCTTGCATGGAGCTTCCTGAATCCAGGGGCCTGTTCCTCTACTCAGTCTCATATAGACTGCTCAGAGGTGACTTGTGTCTGGTATACAAGGCCATTTCAGACCCAGTGTTGATGGAGTTGCTTCACATCCATAAGATAAACTCCACCCACACAGCCCACATACAGGGACTTAACCTGGTCTGTGACATTAATAAAATTTGTTGGCAGGATAGATTTGTCTCCCAAAGACTCCCCTATCTGTGGAATAGATTCCTCTCCATATTAAGCAGAGTACCTAGCTAGCCTTCTTTAAGAGGAACCTGGACGAATGGATGGGAAACAGAAAATACACACTGGGATCCCACCTGTGTCCCTGCTGGACAGGAGAAACAGGTGCTGAATTTGAGGGAACATGGGTGAAATTCTTGACTAGGTTTATAAGGGCCTCTGGGCCAATAGCCTAGTGTCATCCTATGAACCTATGTACTTTTTTTTTCCATTTTGTGGTTCAGTCAAAGCTATCTTCAACAAAATCTTACAGATCCATATAAGCACATACATATGTATAAATGCATAGATATATCTCTCCATCCATTAATCCATCCATCCACAAACCCTTTTCCCATTTTTTGGAAATGGGGTTGGAGTGTCATTTTAATGGTAATGATCATCTACAGCTAAGGTTTAGACTGCTGTGTGGCTAGCCCTGGTATGGTAATTCTTGCACCCCACATGCTCACATGCACACTCACACCAATGGCCAATTTAGAGTTTCCATTCCACCTACTCCATTCCTTTGGAATGTGGCAGGACATCAGGGCACCCAGAAGAAACTCACATGAGCACAAGGAAGACATGCAGATGTCACATAGAATGCATTGCAGCTGAAAATCAAACCAGGAAACCTCTTGCTGTGAGGAGACAATGATATCTGCTGCACCACTGTGCCACCCTATATATATATATATATATATATATATATATATATATAGAGAGAGAGAGAGAGAGAGAGATACACATATATATTTACAGACAAACAGAGTTTCTGTTTGATAGCCAGTACATAAGTATGCCCTTGATCTATATTAGAATTTAACAATATGTAGTAAGTTGCTGATTACTGTAGGAATTCACAAGTTTTGCATATTTGTACATGAATAGATTTCTGCATTATTTCCTTTCTTTTGCCATTGCCCCCAACACAAAAGTGTGTGTTTATGCAAAATCTCTGTCTGGCTCTTAGGGGTACAAAAATACATAGAGACTGTGCACAGCTTGCTCTTTGTTATAGTTGGGCTACCTTAAATGGCCATGGCTCAAGACTATAGTGTCAACTGCCAGTGGGGTTCCTACATAGAAAAATCTAGTCATGGACTGGCATTCACATCCAGCAGACTATTTCCTATATAGACAATTAGATCCTGCAGCCATTATCCCATTATTCCAACATTTACATTTACAGTTAGCTGTTACTCTAAATATCTTCCCAGCTTGCACACGAAAAGTTGATATGAGTCCCTATTCCATGTTGATTTATTTCAGCAAAGGATGTTTTCATTTTGAGATGGGTAGTAACATACCACTTATGATAAATTATTTGGTCTGGGACTGACCTCAAGCTGGTTAATAAGTTGAATAGCCTCATAATGATAATGCCAGGAGTTTATTTTATGGTCAGTATAGGCCAGTGAAGCTTGGCTACAGCAGCACCATGAGGGGCGTCATAAGGGCAAGCATCAACAATGATTCAAAGACTGACACAGGTGCCTGATTAGCAGCAGAGTAGCTATAAGAAAAACCTGCTGTTTGAAATTCCACCGCTGAATTTTCTTTTCACTTATAGCAGAGTACACATGTAAGAATATAACAGAGCAGGGAATGTATTCAGAATTCCTTAACGGGTAAAATGCTGCTTGAGAGTTGAATTATGGTGTCCTTTAGAGTCCTCCTGTGTCATAGCTCATACTTTCCCTTTCCTTAGTAGTGATATTGTTAAAATTTTTGCATGTCTCACTAACACCTGTAGTAATTACGCACTCCAGCTATTGTAATGAGTAATAAGGAGTCTGTTTCAGCTGCTGGCACCTGCATCCACAAGTAGCCCTTGCTGGATTTCAGAATACATCAGGGTTGCATCTGTGCCATGCAGACATCTGTAGGCCTCTCAGCATGTTGTGCATCTTCTTTGGATATTCAGCTTAGCCATTCATTTTCATGGTAAGTGAGAAGTAAAAGGGTCCATAGGAAGAACCGGTCCATCCTGAAGCAAACTGTTGAGTAATTCCAACTACTTTTTTCAACCTTAGGTAACTCTCAAGTTTACAGACCAAATCATTGCAATGCAAGCATGTCACTACTTTCTTTAAAGTTCAGCTTGATTTTATGATCCATTAGAAGTAACTCTCCAGACATTTTTACATGGGCTTTTATGTATTTTTTCTCTTCTGAGGATGAAAATGCTGCTCAGAGATCTCATCTGCCAGACATTATTACATTGCATTTTTGACAACGTTTACTGTACTACCCTGACCCATAACTATTTGCATAACATAAGCATAAGTAAATCAAATTAGTCACACCACCATTAACAGAATTGTTAGTATTTAAAAATTAATTTCAAATTACCAGTAATGCAAAATAAAGTGTTTATTTTAGTGTACCTGTTGTCCTTAAACTGTTTAATAATTTAAGTTGCATGTATATACTACAGCAAGCGATATTGCCAAACTGTATATTTATTTAATTCTGCAGATAAGGGAGATGGGTGCCCGCATTTCTGAATTCTAGCTATCTTTAATGAGGAGGATGATATGAGGGAGGCATGTCCACTTTCAAATGGATTTATTTGAAATAGAGTTCCATTAGCATATGTCCAGAAGTGTAAATGCTGCCTTCTAAGAGTGACACCGTCTGTGTGATAATCCTACATTGAAATTAGTTTGTGTGTGTGTGTGTGTGTGTGTGTGTGTGTGTGTGTGTGTGTGTGTGTTGGAAATAGCTACAGTAAGATTATGCTACATGTTCTTTATTCATAAAGTATTTTCTTCCATGCATGGCTTTCTGAGGACACTGACTGTGAGCCTTGCAAAAGAATCTATGAAAATTGCTGGTACCCTATTTTCAACCATCTTCACCTAGACCTGAATGAAATCATAACAGCAATAAAGGGTGAATGAAAATATAATATATATGTAGAAGATACAAGACTGTTAAGAGGAAAAGAAGAAAATAAAAGGCAGTAAATATAAACAGCAATAGACTATTCAAATGTAATTTGGATGAGTGGTTAAGCAACTATAAATTCACCCCTGGTTTAGCACCCCTTTCCCTTATAGAAAGGGGGATCATGCAATGGTAACATATTCTTGCTTGGGTCACTTCTTGGTTATTCATATGCAAAACGTAATAGGCTAAAAAATACCATGGCAATGTAAGGCTAGTCCTCTTAAGATCCTCACAGATCAAAATTCTAATAAATACTTATGAACCTTTCATCTTTTTGAAAGTGTGACATTGCTGGTAAAAAGTGCCTTGGTACTGTGGCAATACACAGAGAACAGTGACAACAATGAAACATAATAATGTTCAGGCTTTTGTGAACAGTTTTCTTGTGACTTTTATAATCAAGATAGAAAATGCAGCCCTGTTTTACATTTCTAAAAGATCAAAGCAGTCAAATAAATTAGTCAAGAAGGAAGACAAAAGGCATATTCAACCACACATGAAACTCAAAAAGTTGTACATTTATCCCAAACATTGCACATAGGACAACTTCTCATGATAAGCAAGGAACATACTAGAGTGTGTTTTCAAAAAGAGAGAGATCATATGCTTAATGTTGAGGATAGACATTGATGTACCACATTGTAGCTGAAACACATCCACAGAACTCATTAAGGACCATTGCTGCAAGATTCATCAATCTGCATTCCAAAGTCACTTCCATGATCCAAAATGTGTTGCACAAAACCAAAAAGTTCAGAACTAACTCAAAGAACAAACTACATTGGTGGAATCACAACATAAATGAGCTTTGTAAAAGAAGGAAGAAAATCATAGCAAAAAATTAGGAGATGTAGCAACCATCCAGATAAATGCACTCATCAAATTAAACAAACAACTGTCATGAAAACTAAAGTGTACCAAAGAAAATTTGAGGTAAACATGGCCTCTCAGACTAACGATGAGCCACAAGACATTGTTTAGCTATGTCCACAACCTCAAAAGCAATACACAATTCTGTGCAGATCTCATTGTTAATGGAACAACCTATACTGAGCCAGAAGATATAGCAAACCTACTGGAAGACAAATTCAGCTCTAACTTTACCCATCACTCCCCCTCAACTTCCCCTTAGAAAATACAACCAAATATAACTCCCCATACTATTACTAGGAAAAGGGTCCTCAATGCTCTGTCTAAGGCCAATAACTCTGCATCACTTGGCCCAGACAATATCCCAGGTTGCCTTCTAAACAGCATGAAATGTGACCTATCGGACCCTCTGGAATCACTATTTAACCATAGCCTTCAAACAGGCTTTGTACTTAACAAATGGAGAAAAGCAACCCTCATCCCTCTGCACAAAGGTGGGCATCTGTACTGACATAGGAAACCTCCAGACACTGGACACCCAACCTAATTTGGATTAGGCAAGGGCAGGTCATGCCTTCTTGACCTGGTGGACTTCTGTGAGAAGCAATGGATAAGGGCAAAATGGTTCACACTACCTATTTTGACTTGGACAAGATTTGACACAATACCTTACTCAGCCATTGTTGACAAACTAATAGATTACATATAAACCCTTATGTCAGTAGGTGGATAGCCAACTGACTCACAGGCAGGACCAAGGAAGTTGGAAATGGGGACTCCACCTCTACAAAGATGCCAGTCACAATTGGAATCTCTCATGTATTGGTGCTGGGACCACTGCTTTTCGGCATTTACTTCTGTGAAGTCAAGGCCAATGTCAAGAGTCTCTGGATAACCACATTTGCAGAAGTATGCAAATTAGGAGCAGTCATAGAATTCCTCAATGACACTAATGTTCTCCAGGAAGAGCTGACACAGACAAATAAGTTGTTTCAAAGCTGTGGATTATAACTAAATGCCAAGAAATTCATAATAGTATCCTTCTGAAGATCTTTCTCCCCCTAAGAATTGATTCAGTAGTCAGAGACTTGGAGACAGACATATACAGTAATCTAGCCTTTGCCCAGCATGTGTCTACAGTAGTAAGGGAACCATTCTATGTTGTGCAAATTATAAATTTATATTTAAAGGTATGGCATTCAGGTCCAAGGAGGTAATTGTTCCACTGTATTCAGCATTCATCAGACCTGTCATTGAGTAAAATGCCTCCCTTTGGTATATATCTAACCAGGCTTTTCCAACTGCTAGAATGTCCACAGAGTCTCCTCACTAAACAAAAATATTGACATGTCCTATGCAGACCATCTCAAAGACCTCTCACTGTATTCCGTCTCCTACAGGCTGTTGAGGGAAGGTCTATGTCTGGCATACAAGGCATTGTCAGACCCCACCCTGATGACCCTTCTGCATATCCCCAAATCAATTAACAACAGAATTACCCATTCTAATGTCTTAAACCTTGCCTGTGATATAAATAGGACCTACTGGAGAGACAGGTGTGTATCTTAGAGATCACCTCTGCCCTGGAACAGGCTCTCCATCTATGTGAAGCAGAGTCCTTCCCTAACTCAATTTAAGTATAACTTGGACAACTGGATGTGGAACAGGAAATTCATCTTTGGTTTGGCACCTTTGTCTTTAATGGACACAAGCAGCCTGTAAATGAAGTATTTCCCAGGCCCTTGCTTGTAAATGTTTCATTTCCCAGGCTGCTGCTTACCCTTATCAAGGGTACCAGAACTTGTCTGAGATTGGTATGCACGGCTAGACTTAAAAACACCCTAGTGGTTGTTAGTCTAGTGCACACCTATGAACCTAAGAATCTAAAGGAAAACACACTGCCCTGAAATTGAGGTAGAAGAAATGACCAGTTTATTATTTAATGCCTTCATCTAAATGCTGAAATATACTTCATCAGAATACAAATCAATGTAGTGTACACTCTCTAAAAACAACCCCCCCCCAAAAAAAAAAACATCATGTGATTATAATCATATGACAAAGTCACATGGAACTAGGTGAAGACTTAAAATTTGTATGACTAGCATTATTTGCCTTTATGTTGTTGTAGCAATGCAAAAAGCTTGAAGATAAAAACAAGATGAAAAATAATAGCCTGGGATGTAGCATTAAAATGTATTTGCCAATGCACATCCTTTGCTTCAAAGTTTGATTTCCTGCCACTGCCTCTTGGGGAAGGCAATCATTTTTCAAAGATAAAAAATCTAAACCTTTTGAAAGCACTGCATTTGGTAGAATACTTACAAAGGACATTTGTGGAGTCATAGGTTCTAATACTATACATTTCCTGGTATATACATTGTCTAAGTGCACAATCATTTTTGCCAATAAAATCTGATTGGCATTTGTCACGGACAACCATGTACACCACCCTGTTTGTACCACCATTAAATTTGCCATTACAGTAGTGGCTAGGATAGCCCTGAATGTGTTTCAGTCCCCTTGTAAATACAATGACACTGCCACATGCCCTAACCTTGGATATCTTGGATACCTTGCCTAATGAATCCTGTTTGTTTATTCATCACTATGTTTTTGATATTCTTGCCCTTTTTAAAATAAAATGAATATCAGGCCCAAGCTTTTGACAAAATGTGTGACTTGTACCTATTACTGCTTTCCAGTATTTCATACAGATTTTTGTAATCTCCACAGCCTGACATGTATAGAGCAGTATCATAGATTCAATGTACTAAGTGTTGGCTAGGTCTGGTGGTGCTCATTATTGCTAGTATTACAGAAAAAAACACCCAGTAAAATGCCAGGATGTACTGGCCTTGTCTTTCTTTAGTAACTTCTGCTCTAACCATACTAACACTCATTGGTGGATAACCACATTTAAAAAACAAATTCTCTTAAGCTAATAGCCCTCATAGTCACCATAATTTGAATTCATAGTCAGTGCTTCATTGAACAAGTCTAGGCTCATTGGTTGAGAAATACATGTAAAGAAATCTATGATACTGACGGCAAGAAAAATAACACTGTGGTAAAGTCAGTCTTTTAAAATAATTAAAAAGTGACACGAGTCTTTTAGAACATAAGGCTTATCAGTAATTTTTTTTCAGAATGTAATCAGTGAAAGAATACAAAGTTTCTGCTTTGCATTATTTAGAGGCTACCATTGACCTTATGGATGGGTCATGTACACATTTGTGAACATATGGAACTCCAAACATTGTTGTAGACAGTTTAATAGTTTAAGTTGTGGCCTTCCATCATGTTGGCATCAATGTGCCTGTATGATGGTTGAGCTTCATTTATGGATAGCAGTTTATATTTACTACTATCCGTGAATAAATTAAATATTTTACAAATGTAGTAATTTTGGTCCATTAAAACCATTATCTCCTCCCCTATCGGGCTTCATACCTTATAGTAAAGAATTGCTACAAGGTATTTAATAAATTATTCTATTATTTTGCTGTTATAAAACTGACTTTTTGACTTGACATTTGATGATCAACTAAAGTAATTATCACGTACTTGCTCAAAAATAGCCAAATGTGGGTTCACAGGTAGGTTGACAGAATACCTTTTGTGTAGGAGTTTGTAATGGTAAATTATTTACATAGACCATCTGCATTTACTTGGTTTTGGCTTGCTGAGATCTGCATTAATAGAAGTTGCACCTGAGTTTTGGGAAAGAGATTATTTCCCAACATTAAGGTCCTAAAGAGACTGAGACTGAGGTGAGCACCAGTTTGGAGATACATCCGTTCTTGATGTTTTATATGTTCATAGGTTCATAGGTAACGACTAGGCTAGCTGCTCTAAAGAGCCATTTTAAGCTTAGTCAGTTTCCCTTTCTGTGCTTGAAGTAACCTGTCCCATTTGGTTATAGTTCGGTCTTACCCATCCCATGGCTGATAATTATGTATTACCCCTAATGAGAATAACTGGGATCATGCCAGAGATAATAAATGGGATCATAGCATAGATAATTTGAGGGGACCTGTGCATGTGATAATGCATTTAGAAGCTGCCTCTGTCAATTTGTAGTAAAAGGGGCAGTTAGACTTGGTGCTAATTTTTTGTTTCACATCCATTGAGCCAAGCTGGGCTTCAGTATGGACAGTGATGACCTTTGTTTTGGTCTACTTTAAATAAACTCCTTTACCCTGGGCACTCCCATACACCTACCCCACTTCAGGCAGACCCAGACACCCCCAATCAAACTGCCAATGCCTTTAATTGCTTCTTTACAGATACCATACAAACATTAGCTAGCAAACTTACCCAAGATAGCTCAAACCTTGCCACTTCCTTACCCAGTACTCTACCAGCTTTCTCTATGCAACCAATCTCTACCACTCTCACCTATAAATACATCCAAAAACTCAAGCCTTGTACCCCTTCTGCTGACCATTTATCTTCTGAATACCTCCAGAAAGCAGCTAAAGTAATTTCCTATCCTATATCTATCCTCATAAACAGAACCATTAAGGAAGGTAATGTTCCAAACATCTGGAAAATCTCACATATCATTCCCCTTCACAAAGGTGGAAACTCAAATGATTACTCCAACTACCGGCCGATTGCACTCATCACCATTAGCAAAAATCATGGAAAAATGCATTCATCATCAACTTTTAAAACATCTAACACAAAATAACATAATAGCTAAATGCCAGTATGGTTTTAGGCCATCACATAGTACCACAACAGCCCTGTTATCCTTTACAGATGTCATAAATAAAAACTGAAATATCAACATCCTCTCATCAGCACTCTTTACTGATCTGTCCAAAGCATTTGACATGGTCAGCCATACCCTTCTTATCAACATTCTGGAATCCTTATCCCTTGACTCTTTAGCTATTAAATGGTTCAGGTCCTACCTAACCAATAGGCAACAAGCAGTTCTTTGGGAACATAATCTATCATCCCTTCTACCTGTCACCCTGGGAGTCCCTCAGGGCTCTATTCTAGGCCCACTTCTTTTTTCTCTTTTTATTAACGACCTGCATGTAGCAATTCCACACGCCACCTGCATTCAATATGCAGATGATTCATCATTAACATCCTCAGCTAGCTCACCATCTGCACTACATTCCCTCACTCAGAATGTATTCAACACAGTTGAAACATGGTTCACTAAACACTGTCTCCTTCTCAATGCTAAAAAAACCAAGCTCCTTGTCTTTACACCCACCAGTAAGTCCACCCCAATAGATTTCCCTATTATTTCCAATAATCATACTATCATTCACCCCGACTCTACAACCAAACTATTAGGAATTACTATTGATAACAATCTTACATTTGACAGTCACATAAATAATACTATTAAAACTGTCAACAGGAAAATAGGCTCCTTATATCGAATCAAAACTTTGTTAACTCCAACAGCCAAAACCAAAATTGCACACTCACATTTAATTTCTACTCTTCTATATGCTTCTCCCATATACACTAACCTGAAAAAGAATAACCTTGTCAAACTGGAGCATGCCTATAACAGCATCGCCATATTTGCCACTGATAATCCCTTTCGAACTCACCACTGTCAAAATCTAAAGCAGCTAGGCTGGCTTGAACTTCAAAACCTTCTGAAAATCTCCCAACTTACCATGGCCCACAAGATATTTTACCAAACTAACAGTACTCCTATACTTTGTAATCTCACAATTCCCTATAAAAACCTAAATTCACTACGCTCTTCTAACAAGCTTCTTGCTACCATAACCAAAATTAACAACAAGGCTGGCAATTCCCTCTTTTCTAACACAGTGGGAAAAGACTGGAACCTACTTCCCATTGAACTAACATCACTCTCCTCCCTACTTCTCTTTAAACAAAAACTCAAAATACACCTTAAAATTCACTGGTTATGTCCATTCTGTAAACCTGACTAACCCTTGCTTACACTAACTTATTTCTTCACCTTACTAAATTCTCTCATATATTTTCTTTACAATCTTCAGGAAAACTGAACTGATGATCACAATTGAACATATTGGCAGACCCTTTCCTGCTAATTTCTGTAAAATCTACTCCATAATTGTATACTAAAGTTATGTCAATTTTATTACAGTAAATTAATTCATCACATGATCATTTTGATTTTCTATACTAGTGTAAATACCAACTTTTCCTCTATTTTTATTATTGTTTCATATATATTTTTATTGAACTTCTTTCATTTACTATGGTACAACAATGATTTTTATGTTTATCTTATAGCACTAGTGATTATCTAATTTTGCTATTGGAGCTTTTCTCCCCGGGCCTCTACTGAAAATGGAAAAGTATCCAGCTAGACTAGCCCGGTCAACAAATGTAAAATAAAATAAATTGTTTTACATGGATGGGAAGTCTGTTCCAAAGCAGCAGTATCCTCTGCAAGATATATCTGTCCCTCCAAACAATTCTGTTCGTGTTGCAGAATAGGGTTAGACCCTCTAGACTGAGTATTTCTGCTTCCATTTGACTCACTGATGTGCAATAAATCTATCAGTACAAGGTCAGAGGATACCTAGTATGCTAAACTCAGGTCTGTAGGATACTAAGTATAGTGACAGGGTTTTGAGTCAGTCCATATGTGACATGTTGTTTAGGTCTTATACTCTATTAATAAGGTATCTCTGTGGGCATTCCAGTGGTTGCATGTGTTTGGACAGGTACATGCCAAAGGTGGCATTATATTTTATGACTGGCCTAATGAGGGCTGAGTAAAGGGGACAATGACATCAATAGATCTGTACACAATCCCTTTGTTTGTAAGCTGCGCAATATAGAAGAACTTTCTTACACTAATGGATGCATGTTGGTCAAAAGTTACGTCACTGTCCACATAAGTTCCAAATCCCAAAAAATTGGATAATTTTTTTCAGAAGTATTTTTAAGTTGGTAGTTCCCTGGGAAAGATGACTTCCCATAGAATACATTAATGAATGCATTTTTGACATGTAGATTCAGTCTAGGATTTTGGTAGTAGTTATTTATTTGGGACAAACCTTCCTGTTGGATGTCTAAGTCATTTGGAAATTCAGTGACTGCTCCTAGCTTGCAGTCATCTACAAACTTGATCCAGAGCTCTTTGGTGTTGGCTTTTACTTCAGAAAAAATAGATGCCAAACAGGACAGTCCCCAGCACAGAACCCTGGGTACTCTTTTGGTGACTGGTCTCTTTCTAGAGGTAACTTTTCCTGTTTTGATTTCTTGTAAGCTCACTGTGAGCCAGCTGGCAATCCAGCTGAATAGTATAGGGGTTTATTCCCTGTTTATTAAGATTTTCTACTATGTCTGAGTGGGAACTGTGTCAAAAGCATTGGCCAGGTTGGGGGTGGGTTGTACTGTGTACCATTTCGCCTTCATCCATTGCTTTGATGAAATTTTCAGAAAACAAATCCACCAGGTTGAGTAAGCATGACCTACCCTTGACAAATCCAAACTGAGACAGTTCCAGTGTTTGGAGCTTCCCTATGTCCTATTGATTAGCTTTTCATATCAGACTGGTCAGACATATGAGTCTGTAATTGCCAGAATATGTGGAAGGTCCACCCTTATGCAGGAGAATGACTGTAGCTCTTCTCCATTCACTTGGTACAAAATCTGTATGGAGGCTCAGACTGAACAGTGTTGTTAGGAGTCTGGCTAACTCATGCTTCATGTTATTTAAGATGCATCCAGTGGTATTGTCAGGACCTATCAATACAGTAGTTGTAGCTTTTGATATCACTTTAAGGACTTGCTCTTAGGTTCATATGTTCATACTAGGCTATCTGCCCTAGGGCATTTATAAGCCTAGCCAGAGTGTGTATGGCTTTCGCCACCTATATTAAATTAATTTTGCTATGCCCTTTTTCAAGGTTAGTATACTGTGCCTCTGTCTAACAGTGACACAGAAGTGATACCCAGGGTAAACCTATGATCTCCCATCCACTCATCAAGATTCCTCTTGAAGAGAGTCAATGAGGGACTCTGCCTAACCTGGACTGGGATTTTATTCCAGAGTGAAGGGAGCCTCTGGGTTATGAATCTGTCCCTCCAGCATGTCCTATTTATTTCAGTGCTGAGGTTCAAGTCCCTCGAGTGCGTAGCTCGATGGGATTTGGATTTTCTGAGGTGCAGCATGTCTATTAATTCCGGGTTGGACATGGCTTTATATGTCAGGCACAGATCGCCTCTGAGCAGGCGGTATGCCACTGAGTAGAGCTGGAGTTTCTTTAACCGGGCAGCATACGGCATCTGTTTGAGCCCCTTGATCCTCTTGGTGAGGTACTTTTGGGATCTTTCCAGTTGCTGCAGGTGTCTGGTAAGGTACATCCCAAAAGGGGCATTGTACTCAATTATGGGCCTGATGAGGGATGAGTAATGAGGCACAATGATCTCCCCTGATCTAGATGGGAATCCCTTCATGATTAGGTGGGCTATATAAAATGTTTTTCTAACCACTTTGGCCACGTGGTTGGCAAATGAGAGATTGCTATCAACTTGGGTCCCCAGGTCCCTAATTACTTCTTCTGTACTTAATGGATTACCACCTATGTGGTAATTTGTGGGCACTTTGTTTTTGCCAAAGGGGATGACTATACACTTTTTGGCGTTTAGCTTGAGGCCATGGCTCTGGCACCAGTTGTCTGTTTCTATGAGGCCCTTTTGGAGGATGCTTGTGTCGGCTGGAGAGTCTATTATGGCGCCCAGTTTGCAGTCATCTGCGAACTTGGTCAGCCACAGTCCTTCCATGTTGGCCTGTACCTCCGAGAAATATATACCGAACAAGAGAGGTCCCAGGACTGAGCCTTGTGGGACGCCACTTGTAACTGGTTTGGAGTCTGACATGGCTCCAGCTATTCTAACCATGTGGGTTCTGTCCTTGAGCCAGTTTGCAACCCATCTAGTGACATAGGGGTTTCTATTTAAGCTGGTGAGCTTATCTATAATGCCCGAGTGGGGTATTGTATCAAAGGCTTTTGCGAGGTCCAGGTAGGCTGTGTGGACCACCTTCCCCTTGTCAATGGCCTTGGTGACTGTTTTAAAGAAATCGACCAGGTTCAAGAGGCAGGATCTGCCCTTAACAAAGCCGAACTGGGTAGGATCCAATGTCTGCAGGTCCCCAATATCTTTATTTATAAGGTCCATGATGATCCTTTCCATAGCTTTGCAGACCAAGCTAGTGAGACTTATGGGCGATAGTTTCCAGGATCCGTTGAGGCACCACCTTTGTGGAGAGGGACCACTGTTGCTGTACGCCACTCTTTGGGTACATATCCTGTAGTAAGGCTGAGATTGAATAGTAGTTTTAGGTTTGGGTTTAGCTCTTCTTGGAGTTCATGTAGGACGCAGCCCGGGACACCATCTGGTCCCATTGATGCTGTGTTTCTTGCTTTGGAGAGGGCAGCTCTTACCTGAGCAACTGAGATGTCAGGGGGGCAGCACTCTGCTGGGATAGTTATTAGCCCTTTTGGTGGGGAGGGGGGGGGGAGTTTGCGCTGAATCTGTCAGCTAGGATGTTGGCAATGTCTGTGGGTTCAGTGTATTTTTTGTCATTTTGGACTAATACTGAGCATATCTGGGAATTCTCACCCAGGTTCCTAACATAACTAAAGAAAGCCTTGTGATTATCCTTAGTGTCCTGTGCAATTTTTCTCTCAAAGCTGGCCTTAGACAATTTTATGAGTGCCCGTAGTTTTTTGCTAATACTGATCAGAGATGCCTTCCCTTTTTGGGATTTTGCTCTATCATGTAGTAGCTTCCTTCTTCTATTGTATAGTTTGTTTATGGCTGGGGTCCACCAGACAGGACATCTGCCATTGGAGGATTGGGTCTTGGTTTTATTTGGGATTGCATGATCCATGCATTCCTGAAGGTGTTCATAGAATGCATTTATAAAGGATTTTGCGGTCTGGGCCATATTATCCACAGGCCCGGGGGCTTTGAAGGATTCCACCTTGGTTTTGAGGAGTGTGAAATTTGCTTTAGAGAAGTTTTTCACTGTGGTTTTCTGGGCATGGGGTGGGGTCGGGATGTGAATATCCAGTGAGATTAGTTTATGGTCTGATCTTACCAGTGAGGGATACACTTCTGGTCTGGAGCATAGAGTCCCCATGTTGGTGATGATCAGGTCCAGTATGTTTTCCCCTCTTGTGGGAGTGGAAACAAGTTGTTCCATAGCATTTGAGTTTATAAATTCTAAGAACCTTTGGGCTAGGGTGTTGGAGCTAGAGTAATGCTCCCAGTCTATGATTGGGTAGTTGAAGTCACCCAATATAATGGTGTTTGGAGAGACCTTCATATTTTCCAGTGTTCTCAGGAAGGCTGAGTGGGGTTCCTGGGTTTGGGAGGGTGTTCTATAGCAGGCTATAAACTGGAAGGCAGTTTTACCCACTGTTAGTTGCACATGGATAGTCTCTGATGCTTCGTGCTGTGCCACCAACCTGGAGGTGTGGGTATCTTTGACGAATATTGATACTACCCTCCTTTTGTGGTTCGGTCCAAGTTTTGGGGCTGAAAAGCATGGTATGAGGTATAACCTGGTAGTGCTGGGGTGCTCTCGAGAGCCTTGAACCAGGTTTCTGTTACTGCACAGATATCGATGTTCTCCATGCTAAGGAGAGTTTCGAGTGCGTGCATCTTGAGGTTTAGACTTCTGGCGTTGAGTAGCATTACTCTTAGTTTCTTATCCCTTGTGATACCTATGGAGGTGGGTTTGTCTTTTGAGCTTTGCCTAAAAAAGGCACTATGGGGGTAGCAAGAGCCTTTGCCAATATCCGAAAGCCCAGGGGTGATAGGTGCAAGCCATCCCTAGCGAAGCATCGTGGCTTGTCGAGCATGTCATCCCAGGCTGACAGGCATTGGATCCCCTTTGAATGACACCAATACTTAAGCCAATTGTTGAAATTGATAATCTTGTCTTCATACTGTGGCATCATTCTTGGTGAGGATAAGATGCTACTCAAGGTCAGGGTCATACCGGCCTGGGCTACATGCTCAGAGAGCTCCTCTATGTCTCTTTTCATGTAGTCCAGGGAGGTACGTCTCAGGTCATTCATACCAGCATGGACAATGACTGAGTCATATTTGTATTTGCCTTGGAGTGACCTGAGTGCTTGTGTTATGTGGCGGATCCTAGAGCCTGACAGGCAGCTCACCGTGACCTTCTCCTTGTTCAGCCTGGTGAGTGGGACGTCAGTGTGCCTGATGATAGAGTCACCTATTACAAGTGTATCAGGTGTGTTGTTTAGCCTTAAGGGCTGTGACTGTTTGGCACACTGGCTTTGTGAGCTATGTGTTGCACGTGTTTTGTTTTGGGGTAGCGGTTGCTTGGTTGTCTGCTTTGGAAGTCTCTGCTGCTTAGGCAGATTTTTATTTAGAGCCTCCAAGTATGTTTTTGTGTGTTTATGTGTTTGGTTTGCTGTCGTGGTAGGTCTATGTGAGACTGGAATTGTAGTGAGTGTGGTTTCCTTCTCCTCCTGACTGGTTACGCCAGTACTGAGTTGAGAGAGCTTAGCCTCCAGTTTGGCTATATGGTTGCATCTCTCACATGTGTTGGAATTTGTTGGGAGGAGGAGAGGGTTGTCTGTGTACATGAGGCAGTTGTAACATTGCCTCAAGATTCCCAGATTCACCAGCTGGACTGGAGAGGAGATTGACAACTGACCTTTGGACATGCTAGAATAGTATTGGGAATTTCTTTATAATTGAAATGAACGGCCAATGGGGAGCAAGGTACTCCAGGGGGAGTTTGTGAGTGTGTAGTGCTTTTAATTTTTTAGTGCTGACTTATATAATTACTTTAGTGAGCAAGTGCCAGGTAACTTAAATGCAAAAATGACAAACAGTAACTTTCTTTCAAGTGAAACAAGGAAATAAGTACAGTAAGCAATGCAGATATCACTAGGGATCCACAGAAGCGCTGAAAAGCCGCGTTTTAGGTGGAATTAGCTTTTCAGGGAAATAACAAGCATACATACAAAACTAGATTCAGCAGGCCTGGATCTAGTCTATGCTACAGCAAACAAGGTGTACCAATTACAGTAAGAAATAGTTCAAATATGCAGGCACTATAAGCCTTTAACCAGAAATTCCCAGCTCAGAAGGGCAGATTCCAGCCTCTTCTCCCACAAGAGTGCAGACCATGAACCTTCTTAATGTAAAATAACTGGCCTGAAGCCCTGGTGCTTAAACCAGAACTAATACACTTTTAGAATAACAGACACTGAGCCCTCAATCAGCAGTTCCCAACTTAGAAGGATGTAAGCTACCTGTCCTGCCACCAGAGTGCAGCTCACAGACCTTCCTAATGTAAAACAACTGGTCTAAAGCCCAAGTGCTTAAACTAAAAGGCTTAGAATAAGTTACACCAAGCAGTAATAAATACAATTGAGTACTTTTAAGATGACGCAAAAGCAAAATAAAGTAGGAAAAAAAACAAATACAGTAAAAGCAGATAATTATTTTTTTTTTTTTTTCGTGGAAAGAGAGAAAGGAAAGAGAGAAAGGAGTAGCCGAAACTAAGCTGATTGGCCTTCTCAAATGTTCTTCCTGTACTAGGTAGAATGAGGTAATGACACTAGACTGGGAGGAGGGTCCCAGATCAAATTTACACTAGGGGCGGGCAACTGCAAAGCCACCAACTATAAAAACACTATACCAGCAGGGAGGGAGGGTAGAAAACAAACTGCAGAAATGTTTCACAGCTGAAAAGCAGCAGTGAGCCTTTAAATGGAAGTTTTAAACAGCTAAAGGAGAGTCTAGAAAAAAAGAGTTTACTGTAACCAGTTATCAGAAACAAACAACCCAACAGATGCTTAATAAAGGTGGACAATTTCCAGTTAATACCTCACACACAGTGAAACTAGCTAGAAAAATACACAGTACACAAAGTGTTATAAATAACAAAGAAATAAAGAGCAAAATAAACAAAAAACAGGATACTTAATGTTATATATTATAGCTCCGAGTTTCCTCAGTGTCCTTCCTTCGATCAGTTCACTGTGAAATGGCAGAGCATTCACAACTGAACTTCTTAGGTAACAGAAAGTTGAAACCTGAGACAGCTTTTAAGAAAGAAATCTCAAAAGAACCAATGAGGTGCTTAGTCTAAGCTGTAGTCCAGGTGACCTCAGTCAGCCAATGACCTCAAACAATTCTCTCTCACAGAAATGCCTGATGGCTTTGGCCAAACCAATGTCTCTGAATATGTGCTCAGACACACAGACTCCACAAACACTAGGCCCATATACAAACCTGAATATGGAAATGCTACAAATATTCCCACTACTTAGAACAAACTGCAGAAATGTTTCACAGCTGAAAAGCAGCAGTGAGCCTTTAAATGAAAGTTTTAAACAGCTAAAGGAGCCTCTAGAAAAAAATAGTTTACTGTAACCAGTTATCAGAAACAAACAACCCAACAGATACTTAATAAAGGTGGACAATTTCCAGTTAATACCTCACACACAGTGAAACTAGCTAGAAAAATACACAGTACACAAAGTGTTATAAATAACAAAGAAATAAAGAACAAAATAAACAAAAAACAGGATACTTAATGTTATATATTATAGCTTCGAGTTTCCTCAGTGTCCTTCCTTCGATCAGTTCACTGTGAAAAGTTATGTGATAACTACAGGAAAGACAGTTTCAAATAAATCTTAAAGGACAGATGGAGGAGAGATAGGAGTAAAGTTAGACCTAATTTTAACAGCTAGAAGGTTTGCTATAACGTTAGCTTCAGTGTAGGTAACATCACCCAGAATCAACTCAGTGCATTTCTACACTGTGCTTTTCATATTACAAGCATAACTAAAATGTCTTGTGATTGTCTTAGATTCATAGGTATATACTAGGTTAATGACCATCGAGGCCTATATACTGTATAATAACCACGCAATCCAGCTCAGTTGTGCCTCTTTGTATCATGGGCATTTATTATGAGGTTGTATGGTAGTTAGGAAGTTTCTAGAGGTTATGTGGGGGATGTTAGTTTGGGCATTACTGTCTGCCTGTGTCTGTCAGAGACATGGGGCCAGAACCATGGTGAATTTCTGATTTCCAATCCATCGGTCAGGGCTATTCTTAAATAGGGTTAGAGATGGCCTCTGCTGAAAATAGATGGGGAGTCTGCTCCAGAGCATGGGGATCCTCTGAGACACACACCTCTCTCACCATATCTAATTTAAGTTACAATCAAAATTAAATCCATGGATCTAGATGGTCTGATGCTGTTCATTTTGCAAATGTGCAATAGGTCCATCTGAGCTGGATATAAGGATGCTTTCTTTGCCAGGCATAGATCACCTGTCACTAACCTGTTGGAAGCTGAGTATAAAGGCAGGGTTTGAAGGCAATCCATGTAGTACAATGTATTTATACCTTGGATTCTCCTGGTAAAGAACTTTTGTGGGCAGTCCAACTGTTGCATATATCTAGTCAGGTGCACGCCAAAGGGAGCATTGTACTCAATGATGGGTCTGCTAAGCGGCAAAAAAAGTGGCACTATGACTTCCCTGGAATAGATGCCATGCCCATACTTATAAGTTGGGTGACTTGGAAAGAATTTCTTTCTACCTTGGCCACATGTTGGTCAGCTCTTTGGGCTGTCTTATTGATGGAGAAATTAGCCTGGGTGGCAGGTTTCCCAAAAAGCACTATAATGCATTTCTTAACATGGAGTTTTAATTCACTACTTTGGCACCAGTCATTTGTCTGTGTTAGACTCTTGTAAGAAATTTTTGTCATGGGAGGATCTATGATAGCTCTCAATTTGCAGTCATCTGCAAACTTGGTTAATCAAAAGCACGTGACATTAGCCTTTATTTCCAAGAAGTAGATGTCAAATAGGATCAGTCCCAGCACTGAGCCCTGAAGTACCACATTGGTGACCAGTCTCTTAGTGGAACTGGTATCATCAGTCCTGTCTACTTAGGTCCTGTCTGTGAGCCATTTGTCAATTCAATGAGTTTGTGATGATGTAAGGCATTGCCAGCTATGCCAGGAGAAGTAGGGAAGTGGATGTGTAACATATGCCAGCACAGTTTGCTGGAATTTTGTAAATAATTATAATTCATTTGTATATCAAACTGATTTGTACAGATGCATGTGTTGAAAATGTATTTGTAAAGCTGCTTGTGTTAAAATTGTACCAACAGTTTGCCCTGCTGGACAGAAAAAGAAACATATATGTATTATTGTAACTGTTTAAATATATATATTTTAACAGAGGATACTGAAAGAGAAGAGGTTAATTTCATTCCACCTGACTTTGGAAAATATTCTGAAATTAAATTACTGGGCCTAGGCTATAAGGGAGTTATCTCACAGTTTTGAATGAAGCCTCAGAGATGCAATGTGTGTAAGAAGTATGGTTTATTAGCTCCTGTAGAAAGGGTGGAAGTATTTTATTGTTTTATGACTTTCAGGAGCTGCAGCAGATCTTAACAAGGCTCTGTTTGTGTGTGTGTGTGTGTGTGTGTGTGTGTGTGTGTGTGTGTGTGTGTGTGTGTGTGTGTGTGTGTGTGTGCATGTGTGCGTGCATGCGTGCGTGCATGCTTGTGTGAGTGTGTATGTGTGCGTGTGTGTGTGTGTTTGTTTGTGTGTGTGTATTATTGACACATATGTGCTAACTCCTGACAGCTTCTAACCAAGGGGGCTTGCATGGAAACCAGAAGTCAGATGGCCAGATGTAAGTGATGCCATTCTGTAATCCATCACTAAAATAATGTTTTAATACTAGCTGAGAGTGAAGTCTCAAAGCAGTCTGTTTCTTGGAACCTGACATAGAAGGATCCCTCACCTACTTCATCTTGCCTTGCTCTAGTAAGTGCCCAGGAAATAATAATTCTGTAGATCAGACAGGAAAATATAGTGAGATTATCTAAAGTATTGTTTTCCTGTAAACTGTGTATACCTGTTCACCTGCATTATTTTTAATATTTCCTGTGACTGACTCTCTGGTCTTTAATGAAAAGATATTTAGTATTTTCAAGTTCTTTCTTCACTGTAGCAGTGCAGTGGTTAACTTTGTCACCTCACAGCAAGAGTTTGATTCTCAGCTGGGTTCGGTCTGTGCAGAGTATACATGTCATCTCTGCATTCATGTGGGTTTTCTCTGGGTACTCCAGTTTCCTCCCACATTCCAAAGACATGCATCTGGACCATTTCTCCCTGGGTCTCCACTGAAAATAGGCCCTGTACTAGTTGGACTTTCCTGGTCAACAAATGATAAATAAATAAATAAAATATATTTCAACTGTTCATTGTGGCTGGTCCTTTAAGGAATATTTTAAACTTTGAAAGAACTTATTTATATTTGGTGACAGCTCTGGCTGCTCCTGAAAGCCTTTTTGTTGGTCAAACTACCATTTGTATTAATATTAATTTCATTCAGTAAAATTGGGTACCCTTGCAAAAGCCTTAGAGTAGCTGGCTTTGGAGTATCTGGTAGTGGTTTAACTACCTTATAGTCTGGACAGAAGGGAGCATAGCTAGTAGATCTGTGCCAGCCTTTCCCAGGTGTGTGTGTGTGTGTATGTGTATGTGTGTGTGTGTGTGTGTGTGTGTGTGTGTGTGTGTGTGTGTGTGTGTGTGTGTGTGTGTGTGTGTGTGTGTGTGTGTGTGTGTATATGTGTGTGTGCGTCTGTCTGTCTGTCTGCGTGAAAATCAAATCTCAAAGAGTGTGTGTCAGCTGCTTGGAGCAGGGACACGAAGCACTGGTTTCACTGAGAGGGTGCTGGAGAACTTGGTTTGGTCACTTGGCTGAGGTCTCAACCCTATAGCTGTACCAGTGGGTAGTTTTATTGTGGACCTGGAGAGAGACAGATAGAGAAATCTGGACCACGGACTGGGTGTGTTCCCAGTGTGCTCTTAAGGGAAATTATGCTTGATACAGAGAGCTGCATCTGGAAATACTGAGTGTATCCATTTTTGCTCTAAGTGAACCTCTCTGTCCAGTGCCAATAGTGAGGATTCAGGCTCTTGATTACTGCTCCAGAGTGGAGACATCACAGAGTTATGTAGGGATTAATGCCCAGTTTGGTGAGTTTGTCAACTATAACTGAGTGGAATAGATTGAATGCCTTAGCCAGGTCTAGGTAGGCAATATACCCCATTTTCTCCTCATCCATTTCCTTGGTGGCCTTCTTAAAGAGGTCCTCCAGGTTTAGTAGGCATCACCTACCCTTGACTAAGCAAAGGAGGCCAGTTCCAGTGTCTGAAGGTTGTCTATGTTTTTATTAATAATTTTCATGATAATTAATTCCATGGCTTTGTGTATTAGACTACTCAGACAAATAGGCCTGTAGTTTCCAGTGTTAGTGGATGGTCCACCCTTGTGAAGTGGGTTAACTATTGCTGTCCTCCATTTTCATGGTACAAAGCCTGTTTTGAGGCAATATTTTAAAAGTGACTCAAATGATCCTGATCAGTCATGTTTCAAGCTTTTTAGGAGGTATCTCAGGATATTTTTGAGGCCTATTGAGTTGTGTTTTTTGGCTTTATTAAGCGCTGACAGGACCTGATCCCTGCTATTTTTTTTGTGGGGGTGGGGGTTGTTATACTAGTAAGTATTTTATGTAGCAGGCAGTAGTGGAGTGTGGGGTGTTAAGGTTGAGCTGAAATTGTCAGCCAGCAAATTTGTTTCGCCATCTGCTTACTGAAGGTGGCACCATTGACCACCAGTTCTGCACTCTGGTGTGAGTGCTGCCTCTGAGATTTTGGACATAGCTGTGGAAGACCTTGTGTTGTCTTTAGCCAATGAGGTTATCTTGACCTCAAAACTGGCCTAGTTGGACTTAATTAGTCCTTTTAGTTTTCCTATCATTATGAGAGTTGTTCTTCCTCATGTTAGTCATGACTTTTTTTCCTTTTGTTATATACCCTATTAAGACTAAGATTCCACCAGTGTGCTTTGTTTTTAGAGTTTTTTTTTTTTTTGGGGGGGGAGCTTACAAACCTATTACATGGTCGTAAGGTCTCTGTGAACAATTCCACATAGGTTGCTGTAAACTCTGGGTTGGGAGGGGCACTGAATTCTAACAAACTTTTGCTTAACAGGATATAGTTTGCTTTGAAATAGTTCCTAACTGTTATGGGGCTTGCTGGGGTTATCATGTTGACTTTTCTTTTGAAGGAAATAACTTTGTGGTCTGACCTCCCCAGTGAGGATGTGACACTTGGGGGGGGGGGGGCTCTACCCAAATTGGTGACTACTAGGTCTGGTATATTTGAACCTCTGGGGGTGTGCGCACTACCCAGTCAAAGGTATTTGTGCTAATAAAGCCCAGGAATCATTGAGCCTGTGACTATGTGGCAATGTATGTTTCATATTCTATAGATGGGCAGTTAAAGTCTTTCAAGAAATGGGTATTTGGTTTAATTGTGAGGGTAAGAGCTATGGATTCTATGGACAGACAGGAATAACTATAGCTTGCTAAGATATGGTATGGGACTTTGTCTATAGTGATTTGTATGTGAATACATTTGATGAGATTGTCCTGTTTAACTAACATAGAGTTATGTTTGTTGTTAATGCAGATTGACATTCATTCCCCCTTTTGTCCCTCTCTGCGCAGATAATGGTTTAAATGTGTGGAAGGTAATGAAGCCTTGCACCGCCAGAGAACTTTCTCTGGATTTAAACCCTGTCTTAATAACGGAGCAGATGTCTATATTCTCCAGATTGAGGAAAGCTTGTAGGGTATAGAGTTTCTGTTTAAGCTCCAAGCATTTAGCTTTAATACCTTTAGGTTTCTTTAGATTTTATTTACTAAGTGAGTAGGTTTCTTATTTTGGCATTGATTAAAAAGTCTATAAGGGGTTAGATAAAGTTTTAGCCAATATTCAGAAGCTAAGGGGAGACAAGTACAGACTATTCTTTGCAAATCAATGTAGTTTGTTAATGTAGTTTGTTAACTATGTCCTCCCATGCTGACAGATATTGAATCCCCCTGGAAAGACACCAGAAACTCAGCCAATTATTAATGTCAATCATCTTTTGTCCATACTGTGACAGCATCCTTGGTGAAGGTAGAATGCTGCTCAGTGCAAGGCATATGCCTGCCTCAGACACATATTCAGAGAGTTCAACAATGTCTCTCTTTATATATTCCAGGGAAGTACATCTTAGGTTGTTAAGGCCCACATGGACTATGACAGAATCATACTGTTACCTGGGGTGTAGTGGCCTGAGTGCATATGTAACATGATGGATCCTGGCTCCAGATAAGCAACTAACAGTTCTCTTCTCCTTGTTCATATCAGTGATTGGGGCATCTTTGTGTCATACAATGGATTCAGCTATGACAAGAGACCAGGTAGTGTGCTTGCTTGCCTTATAGCATGTGCTCTTGGGGTATGTTTGTTGTTTGATGTTGCTTTTGGTGAGAGATTTGTTGTTGAGGATAGGCATTGCTGTTTATAGGCTTAGGAGGTCTTTGAGGGTTTAGAAGATTATTTTTTAGTGCCGGTGTATACGTTGGTCTGTGTGCATGGTGGACACAATCTTTTATGGATGTAGTGTGTATGCTCTTGACAACCATGTTTGCATGCAAGATTTTAGAAATTATTTACATGGATCTCTTGCAAACCGTGTTTGTTTCTTTAAGGATTAAATGGTTGCCTGTGAACATGAGACAATTGCTACATTGTGTCACGATGCCCATATCTACTAAGCTGGCTACAGAGATATTTTGAAATTGCATATCCATGTTGCCTGAACTTATATTTGGGTGGGCTACTGTAGGTCATAACTGAGTTATACACAGGTTGTTGGGTGGACTCTGAGGTTTTGCACTAGATTTGGTTATATTGTGTTAAGAATTGATAGTAATGCTGTTTAATGTGCAAACTAGCTGCTCTAATCTTGACTTTGTGCAATGGCTTTGTTTTAGCCACACTAAGTTAAAGGTTTCAGTTCCAAGGGAAGTTTTATAGATAAAACTTACTTTCTAAATGTTTATGTCTGTACAGGGCACTACTAACCTCTTGATGCATTAACAGCAAGAAAGACTGTTATGAAGTGTATTTCTACATCAAAACATCTTAAACAACACAATTGCTAGTATTAGGGTTCTTTAGAATGATTTAACGTCAAAATCAACAAACACAGGAAAAATAAAGCAGTAGCTCACTTAATATGAGTGCTTATGGCTAAATAACATGTTACCCAGCGTAAGCCATTTGTGCAGAGCTGCGCAGCACGCCAAGCAGCTTACCGTTGGGCAACGTTGGGCAAGCTGTAGCAAAGTCGCCTTTACACAGACACACCTACTAGCCTGTCTAGACAGTAGTAAAATAAAAAAGCAATGGCAAGGATCGAACCCGGGATACTGTGCACCATAGTCAAAGTACTGAACCACTAAGCCATGACAGTTGTATTGAGAAATACAGTATTACCATTCATATAGGAATGAATGAAAATATAACCATCACAAAGCAGGTTTGCTGTAAGCAGAGAAATATCCAAAATGGCCAATCACAGATAAGTGTGGGAAAACCAGCATATATAAGCCCCATAGATGGGAATACACACCATAACTGATTGTGGTACCAATTTGCAGTCAGGATGGCAGGTGCAGGAGAGGGAAATCGCTTTAGAGCACAAAGGTGGGGTGTTGAGGAGTCAAAATATATGGTTTGGCTCCTAGTCCATGATCACGAAGCACAACTCATGCAGGGCCAGGTTCAATGGGGAGCGTATAAGGCAGAGGTGTGGAACCGGTTGGCACATGATCTCACCAGTGCCACAGGCATTCTGAGGACTGGTGAACAGGTCCGTCACCACCATGCAGACCTGAAGCGACGAAAGATGGACCAACTGAACCGATGGATCCAGGAGGCCCGCCAAATGCCCAAAGCCCCACTACTGAGTAAGTATCCATGTAAATAAGTATGTAAGAAATGCTATCCTAGCCTATAGTATGGATAGGTATGCTACAATATTCCTTCATTTATATTACAGCTGCAGGTGTTCGTTCCACGAATCAGCAAGCCTATGCTGATAGGCTGACGAGGTTGTGCCACCAGGCAGGTTAGTAATTATTCTGATGGTATTGTTATAGAATATAAGTGGGACAGCTTGTAAAAGAGTTCAGTGTTGTAACCCAGTAATAAAGGTGAAATAAGCCTAGAAGAAAGATTCTGCTAGTATTGTAAGATTAGATAAGTGATGCAGCCTGGAAAAGAGTATTGCAATCCAGTAATAAAGATTAAACAAGTCTCAAATAGAGTTTCTACATGTATTGTAATATCAGATAACTGCTTCAGCCTGAAAATGAGTGTTGTAATCAATCAACAAAGGATAGACAACTGTCGAATACATCCTTGTAAATTCTGCCATATGAAATAAGTGAGTCAACTGGAAAGGATTGTTGTAACCTAGTAATAAATGTTAATAAAGCCTAGAATTAAGTACTATCCTGAAATGTAAATACAAAATAAGTGAGAGAGTGTGAGAAAGAGAGTTTGAAGCTACCAAGAAAGCTGTAATAAGTCTGGAATAAAGGTATACTGCATTCACTACATAATGAAATGAATGAGACAGCCACAACCAAAGAGTGAAATGTCTTTAATAAAGTACAGAACCTGGACTGTGTCCTTCCCACAATTTGGATATGTTGCTGTACCCTTGCATTATGGAGATAGTCTGGTTGTATGAAATGCTGAACATCCACAGTTGTCTAGACCCTTATAAATCAAATATAGCAGGATGCTTTACCTGAACACAGCCAGATATGAACATATATGAATAAAAATGGAATGTATATTAATGTAGCAGTAACATCCCCATCACCAACATTCCTAAGGTTACATACAGGAAACTGTACTAATACATGTAGGGGATATATATCTGCATCTACTAGGAATGTACAGTATATGTATAGGTAGTTTAAGTTGTTAATGTAATATTTCTCCACCCTACCCTATTTTCACAAATTATGCCATTCCACACCAAACTGGATATGTGTATTCACAATTAATTCCCATGGACATTTTACCTGTTGGTTTATACATGTCTGCATGTACGTTGATGCATGTGCCCTGCTCACATATCCAAACCTGATGGCCTGTTGCCACCAATCGACCCTGCATGCTGTTGGAATGTCCACTGTTGTTCTAAATATGCATGTGTTAAGCTTGCTGCTCAATGTTCAGAATTCATGTGTGTTTGGTTAATGGGAATACTGATGCATGCTGTTACAACTAATTTTGAATGGTGTTGTTTGTTACTAACCCAAAATACCATAAAATACTGCTAAACATAGGACAACTGGGAAGGCGGGTTCCAGCGGACCCACCTCTCCCACCTCAGCTGGCGAGTGCACCTGGCACCAGTGCCCAGGCTGGGACCTCTTCCTCCAGTGGCCGTGTGCCATCTTCTGGTGGAAGCACTTCAGGGGATGGGGCTCATCCCCCCTCTGCAAGCGTGGCTGGAGGAGAGCCTCCACTCACCCTCCATAGGGTCCGGTCTGTGGTGCGTAGTGAGATCAGGCGTTCCGTGACTGATCCCCTACGCCAGCTTGAGGCGAGAGTGGTGCAACTCATGGGTGTGCCTGTCTGTCCTATCCAGGCCCCAGCACAGCCCCAGCCTGGGCTGTGAAGGCGCAGTGGTAACTACCCATGGGTGGGGATCTCAGTTCCACTGTTGCCATCTGTGGGCTCATGGGCTTGCGATATCCAAACATCCGTCCCCATCAATTGTGTTTACCCCCCACATGTGTCATACTCCGTGTATGCATGTTGTTTGTCTTGTCTGTTAACCTCCCCAACCTACCTCCCCAAATATACCTAATTCCTGTACCTCACATTCTACTCTCACCTAAAAAAAATAAAAAAGGGCACTCTGTTCCCACAAAAAAATTACGCCCCATACATAGCTGCCCATTTCACATGCATGTCTGGTGGACATGTAAACTGATAATTACAATTGGCTGTACAACATATTTTGTTGTCCTCACCCCTCTCTCAGGGGTGGAAGGTATCAAATCTCACTCTAAATTTCTAACATATGCACAGCTGTTGCTGGAAAAGAATTGGACAGCTAGGGGCCTTCCCTACATCCTTCCTGCACATCCTGAGCTTGTTTTCCTACTGTCCTACCCTCTTTGTGCCCCCTTTTTCACCACTTTCCTATTTCCCCACTTTATTTTCTTTAAAAGAAAATAGCGTGGGTGTTAGCAGGAGTAAGCACTTTTAAGCAGTAGTCAGTGGGTGTGCGCTTGTGTGCGCTTAGCTAAGCATAGATAAGCATGGCTAAGCATCGCGCAAACTCATGCATACCTGCTTACAACTGCTTAAAAGTGCCTTAGTCACTCTGTATGACAAGGCCTGTAGTCTGCTCATCAGCAAAATAAAATACCCCTGTCAGTCTCAAACCCAGGACCTTGAAAACACTATACTGCATGAATTACCACTCAGCCATAGAAGAATTTGGTGCTGAAAGAAATATATCATGAAATACAAGGAGTGAATGTAAAGAGAAAATAGGAAGGCCATTACACAAAGCTTGTTCTGTGTATCTTTACTGGCAATTCTTGTGGAATTGCATTACATTAGTGTGATAAGGGAAACAGCCATGCTAGTAGGTACGAATGTTACAGTAGCACCTTACAAACCCCACACTGTATCAGAGCAGGATAAACACCGCCATATTTGAATAGGTAAGAGGCCAGACCTCCCAAGTGTGACTGATTTACAGGGATGTCTCTGATTTGCCAACAAATGTTACTTGTGCCCCACTGACTCCCTGTGAAATGTACTCACAGTAGGCAGAAACGAAACTGTCAATAAGATACAGTAGACATTACTTGCATGTCAGAAATGGTGTAGCAATACATATGCTCAAAATATCCCACAGTCACAACTGCAGACTATCTGAAATATATCACAGATGTATCCCACTGATATGTACCTTTCTCTGAGGCTGGTCAAATGTATACCTGAGAGTATCTGAGGCCAGGAAGTGTCAGAAACACACAGGCATATCAGCCTGTCTGCTGTTACACACTCTGCGAATAGCTGTAGAATTACTTCCACAAGCATGCCCTTATGTAGAAGTGCAACACAGAAATATCAAAGGATGTAGCCATCTAACATACTAATGACAGTATAGCAGTTCACAAGCACTGCATGTGCCTGATATTCATAATTGTTAGTATAATATACTTAGTTGTCCTCACCCCTCTCTCAGGGGTGGAAGGTTTCAAATGTCACAGCAAATGTCAAACATATATACAGCTATTGCAGTTAAAGAAATGTGCAGCTATGGACCTTCCCTACACCCAGCCTGCACATCCCTAGCTGGCGTCCCCACTGGCTTCCTGCTTCACGCTTACAACTATTTTAACAGTGCCTTATTCACTTTGTATGACAAGGCCCCAGTACTGCTCAGCAGCAAAATAAAATACCTTTGTAAGTGTCACACCCCAGACCTTGGGCTCACAAGACTGCATTAAGTACCACCAAGCCACAGCAAACTTATAAGAACTTAGTGCTGAAAGAAATATATCATGCATTACAAGGAGTGAACGTAAATGGAAACTAGGAAAGCCATAGCAACACATTCCAGTAAAGACAAATATCAGGCATTCAAGGAGTGGATGTAAAGGGAAAATAGAAAAGCCATAGCAACACATTGCAAGAACTACTGTTGTATGCCAGTTAATCCAAAAATTCCACAGGAAAGTACATACTCCATGTAAACAGTGTTAGCATTAGCAGGTGTGAGTTAACATACACACTGAGAAGAGTGCAGTGGAAGAAGCAACAGTCAGGTTTCAGTACAACATGCATTTCAGTGGCTACAACACAGCCTCAGATATGAGAGATATACCAACCTTCTGACTGACACAACAGTGTCCACAGCAAACCAGCATGGTCCCCACCTTGCAAAACTGAAAGGCCTATGCCTACCTAACCTGTCATTTTATAGCAGTGTCCTGAAATCACAGTGAGAACTGCAATTACCACACAGCAGGCTGCATGCAATTACTAAATGCTGGCCACAAATTGGTGCAGAGGCCATCACATGCACATGTGCAGATACCTACAAAAGCAGCCTGTACTGCCAGTCCACACATGCAATAATATCATTGCAGCAACTGGAGGAAGAGAGAGTGAGAGAGAGAGAGAGACAGATAGAGATAGAGATAGAGATGGAGACAGAAACCAAAAAAAAATAAAGCCAGCAAGCAAGCCAGCAAGCAAGCCAGCGAGCAAGCCAGCAAGCCAGCAAGCCAAAAGAAAAAAGCTGTCAGAGACAAAGGTAATGTAAACTACATAATCTAAAAATCTACATACTGTGAACATGTGTTAGCAGTCTGTATCTATATGTATATGCAGATGTCCATAGGGCAAGGGACATACTGCAACGGTTAGTGAAGGCTGGACATACATATGTAGTTGAAGGTTGCTATGTGCACATATCAATATAGGTTGTAGTGTGTGGCATTGAAAACAGCATGCAGTGCAGGTATATGTCATGTGGTGGTGAATTTATGTGGGACTGAGCCAGTTAGGCCTGCTACAGCTATACATATATATATGTACATAGAGACGTATGTATAGATAGATAGAGATATATAGATAGATAGACTATGTATATACATATAGATATAATAGATACGTACATATATACAGATAGATATGAATGTCTATAGATATGTATATATATATATATATATATATATATATATATATATATATATATATATATATATATATGGTTATATAGAGCAGTGTGTGTCTGTGTATATATATATATATATATATATATATATATATATATATAAATATATATATATATATATATATATATATATATATATATATATATATATATATATATATATATATATATATATATATATATATATATATATTTAAAGAGTGAGAGAGGGGGACATGGGGGCAGATGTACTGCAACAGATGCCTGGTGACCAAGGCATGGACTGAACACCAGTGTTGATACTGCAGTACCATACCCCATTCCAAAACATGTTACCCACTAACTACCACATAGGTGGTTGCCTGCCTACCACTGGAGGTGTCAGAAGGGAACATGGGACACAGGTGTAAAATAGCCTCCCCTTTGATATCCACAGTGGCACACCAGTCTAGTAATCCCTGCACATGGTACATGTCATCACAAAAGGTGTGCCAGCTAGGGAAATGTAAGTCAGTGTGCCCCTCTACACCTCTCAATGTCCTATGCAGTATGTACCTCCCATGAGAACTACAGCAAGTGGAAAGGCCACAGACATACCTAACACAGACTGATAATGCCCTCAAACACATTCCCTATGCAGACTGACTCACAAAACCACAGCTAGAGTGCCTTGCATACTTCCTACACAGAGGTTACCTTGTCTGATGAAGTGAGGTGGAAACGAAAACGTACTGTTGAGTTTCTCAAGCGTTAATGTTTTATTTGTTGCATCATTAAATATTCGAACCTTCAGCTGCAGCTTTATTTCCTCATAGTGCTTTTATAGTGGTTTTGGTCTTTTTTGGCACTATATTCCATTTGTTTGGAGTTCAGTCTAGAGGGTCTAACCCTCTTCTGCAACACGAACAGAATTGTTTGGAGAGACAGATATATCTTGCAGAGGATACTGCTGCTTTGGAACAGACTTCCCAGCCATGTAAAACAAAGGTCATCCCTGTCCATACTGAAGCCCAGCTTGGCTATATGGATGTGAAACAAAACATTTTCACCAAGTCTAACTGTCCTTTTTACTACAAATTGACAGAGGCAGCTTCTAAATGCATTATCACATGCACAGGTCTCCTCAAAGTATCTATGTTATGATCCCATTTATTATCTATGGCATGATCCCAGTTATTCTCATTAGGGGTAATACATAATTATCAGCCATGGGAAGGGTAAGACCAAACTATAACCAAATGGGACAGGTTACTTCAAGCACAGAAAGGGAAAATGACTAAGCTTAAAATGGCTCTTTAGAGCAGCTAGCCTAGTTGTTACCTATGAACCTATGAACATATAAAACATCAGGAAAGGATGTATCTCCAAACTGGTGCTCACCTCAGTCTCAGTCTCTTTAGGACCTTAATGTTAGGAAATAATTTTTTCCCAAAACTCAGGTGCAACGTCTATTAATGCAGATCTCAGCAAGCCAAAACCAAGTAAATGCAGATGGTCTATGTAAATAATTTGGTAACACCTGACCAGTGGTATCATCAGCAACTCGCATCCACAGAGGCTCGGACAACAAGAGATCTGTAGTCTTCTATTTATTAATTACAATATACACCAAAATGTAAAAACAGCAGCAACAACGGATGGTTAAGCGCTTTCGTCTGTGACACATCAGACTTCCTCAGAACCATATTTACTAGCACGTCTCCTTATTTAAATAAATTTTGGCGCCAATATTCTCGTGACACCATAATATTTCTTAAAGGAATACACTATATAAATATTGTCCTCGGTGCATCAATCTACAAGTGCTTGTTCATTTAAATATCAAAACATCGCTGATGCTCTGAAAAATCTAAAAAGTTCTTTGTCATCAATTGAAAGTACAATCCACTCAGTAGAAACAGTACAATACACAAAGTGTGCAAAAACAACACCATATGTAAAATAATTATATAAGCAGTGCATGTTATGAAATAAATATAAAAAACACAATATGCAACTGTCTAAAACTACCCCCTTGTGTCTACTGCCATAAAACTGCCAGTTTAAAAACCAAATTTGTTACTACTAACATGAAAGTATTCAATGTGTGTACAAATTGTGGAATAGTAAGTTGTTAATAGAAAATACAAAAATGCAGGTTAATAAACTACCTACTAATACTCCAAATGGATCTACCTTTCACTGAAAAACTACATGACCAGCTAAGTGGAATTATAACAAAAGTAAATATATTACTAATAACATTGATCTAACACTTTTACAGTATGAGGTGTAATGGGTGACTGTGAGTTTTGAAATGACTAGATATCACACTATAAGGTTCCTAGAATAAACAATGGTAAACAATACGGAATTACTCTGTAACCTATAGCACATGGATGGAGGAAAATAGTGAAAAATATACTCTATTAATATATAATGCCTAGTGATTGTAAAAGGTATAAAAAGTACAAAATGTACTCAATCATTATAAGTATGTAAAAATGTGTAAATGTGTGTAAATAAATAAAAATGTATAAATAAATGTAAATATAAATACAAATACACACTTCTAAAATAAGTAAACGGATGATGTTCTGTACCTCTAAAAATGTGCGAGTATGTAAGTAACCAGACTAGCACTCACATGTCTAACTGTAGGAAAGGTTTTATACTTATAAAGTCATTTAACCCAGGGTAAGTTGTTGCATCACAACGGATCTGCCATCTACTTTCAAGTGCTGATAGTCTATTCCTCCAATTACCTTCACTACTACCCATTTCAATTTGGTCTATGATTGAGTACCTAAAACTATGTTTAGTTCCTTTCTCACAGATATGTCTGCTCAATGCGTTGTTCATATCTTGCTTTTTAATCTTATATTGGTGCTCGTATATCCTGGTTTTAAACTTCCTTTCGGTTTTACCTATGTAGTAAGCTGAACAGGATATACAAGTGGCAAGATAGACTATTCTCTGTGTGTTGCAATTCCCAGTGCCACCTTTTATGTATGTTTTGGTGACGTTATTTAGTTTTATGACCTTACTAGTATTTATATAGTTGCATTGCCTACATGCTCCGCATCTAGAAGTGCCTCTAGCTTGGTTCTTACAAACCCTACCTTGCTCAAATAAGTGTTTCAAATTTGATGCTGTTTTGTACACTATTTTGGGATTTTTGCCCACACTTCTACCCTCATTCTCATCCAATGTTAATATATCCCAATACTTTTTTTAAAATTTCCTTGACTAAATTGGAATAGGGGTTGAATCTAATGATTCTAGTGATGCAACAACTTACCCTGGGTTAAATGACTTTATAAGTATAAAACCTTTCCTACAGTTAGACATGTGAGTGCTAGTCAGGTTACTTACATACTCACATATTTTTAGAGGTTCAGAACGTCATCCGTTTATTTTAGCTATGTGTATTTGTATTTACATTTACATTTATTTATACATTTATATTTATATTTATATTTATTTACACATTTACACATTTTTACATATTTATAATGATTGGGTACATTTTGTACTTTTTATACATCTTATAATTACTAGGCATTTTACATGCATTATTTATAGAGCACACATTTTATTACTTTCCTCCATCCTTGTGCTATAGGTTATAGAGTAATTCCTTATTGTTCACCATTGTTTATTCTAAGAACCTTATAGTTTGATACTTAGGTATTTCAAAACTTACAGTCACTCATTACACCTCATACTATAAAAGTGTTAGAACAATGTTCATTAGTAATATATCTATTTTTGTTATAATTCCATTTAGCTGGTCATGTAGTTTTTCAGTGAATGGTAGATCCATTTGGAGTATCAGTATCAGTATGTAGTTTATTAACCTGCATTTTTGTATTTTCTATTAACAACTTACTATTCCACAACTTGTACACACATTGAATACTTTCATGTTAGTAGTAACAAATTTGTTTTTTAAACTGGCAGTTTTATGGCAGTAGACACAAGGGGGTAGTTTTAGACAGTTGCATATTGTGGTTTTTACATTTATTTGATAACATGCACTGCTTATATAATTATTTTACATACGGTGTTGTTTTTGCACACTTTGTGTATTGTACTGTTTCTACTGAGTGGATTGTACTTTCAATTGATGACAAAGAACTTTTTAGATTTTTCAGAGCATCAGCGATGTCTTGATATTTAAATGAACAAGCACTTGTAGACTGATACACCGAGGACAATATTTATACAGTGTATTCCTTTAAGAAATAATATGGTGTCACGAGAATATTGGCGCCAAAATTTATTTAAATAAGGAGATGTGCTAGCAAATATGGTTCTGAGGAAGTCTGATGTGTTACAGACGAAAGCGCTTAACCATCTGTTGTTGCTGCTGTTTTTATATTTTGGTGTACATTGTTATTAATAAATAGAAGACTACAGATCTCTTGTCCGAGCCTCTGTGGATGCGAGTTGCTGACGATACCATTGGTCAGGTGTTACCTAGTTGGATTTTTCGTTTTTATTATGTAAATAATTTACCATTACAAACTCCTACACAAAAGGAATTATGTCAACCTACCTGTGAACCCACATTTGGCTATTTTTGAGCAAGTACGTGATAATTACTTTAGTTGATCATCAAATGTCAAGTCAAAAAGTCAGTTTTATAACAGCAAAAGAATAGAATAATTTATTAAATACCTTGTAGCAATTCTTTACTACAAGAGGTATGAAGCCCGATAGGGGAGGAGATAATGGTTTTAATGGACCAAAATTACTACATTTGTAAAATATTTAATTTATTCACGGATAGTAGTAAATATAAACTGCTATCCATAAATGAAGCTCAACCATCATACAGGCACATTGATGCCAACATGATGGAATGCCACAACTTAAACTATTAAACTTTCTACAACAATGTTGGG
>NC_056726.1:1434143732-1434208732 GCF_019279795.1 Protopterus annectens
ACTTGTTGGTGAGACAGATTTGTGTCCCAGAGACTCCCCCATTTATGGAATAGACTGCATCTCCACATCAGGCAGAGTACCTCTTTACCCCTTTTTAAGCACAGCCTGGATAACTGGATGGGAAAGAGAAAATATACCCCTGGGATTCCATCCATGTCCCTGCTGGACAGGGTCATTGGGTGCTGACTTGTCTAAACATGGGCTTCTTGGCTAGGATTATAAGGGCCTCAGGGCCAATAGCCTAGTAACTTCCTATGATCCTATGATCCTATGACTACATAGAATAACAAGTTGTACCAGTTCTTGGCCAAATAACATGAAAGCATCACTGAACCTTTGGTTTGAATTTCTTCACCTCCATAAGCAACAAGTCTTCCACTTCTGTTTCTCATTAGTTCTCACTCTAGTGAATGTGCCTGTTGATATAACATTACACTTTGAACCAGTGTCTAATTTGAGCTCTGGTGATCTGCCATTAATCCAAACAGTATAAAATACTTCACTTCTTGTTAATATGTTCACTGCATCAACTCTTTCACAAAGCACTGATACACCATCTACATAGAAAGCTGACTGCTTTGGCTCTACTTGATCCACTTGCTTTTTTGTGCGCTTTTTCTTTACAACTGTGTGAGGCTTACTTGATTTGCAAAACTTTTGGAAATGATTCCATTTCTTATATTTGTGACATTGCTGACCATATGCTAAGCAATTCTCTCTTTTAGACTCATGATTCACACCACAGTTGCGACAGTTAACAATAAAGCTAGATTTGGGTTTGCTGGTTCATGCTTGTACTGTGCTGAGCTAGTGCATGTACCCTTTTTAGAACTTTCTAGAAAGCCTTGTACCTTCTTTGGAAATCCTGTAGCTGCCATGTGCTTTGGCCTTCTTTTGTTTGCCACATGTTGCATACTATCTATATGTACTCGAAAGCTAACCAAAACCATGCTCTTGTCACTCACAAGCATACCTGTGTGTTTTTCTGTCACCTCATGGATCTGACAAATTTCTATGGCTTTGCTCAACATTAAATCACTGTCAAGAAGCAAAATATTTCTCACAACAGCACTGTTAATGCCACATACAAGCCTGCCCTTCATCAGCTCATCCTTTAAATCACCAAACCAACACAGTCAGTTATATAAGCTGCAAAAGTCTACACTGGTTTCTGATCTCTCTTGTAAAGCAAATGCCTCTGTAATGTAATATTCATCTGGGGGTTGTTCATTTCTCTGAACTTGCATTTCAAACACTCAGGGCATTCCCTTGACTTAGCTTGCACAACAGTATGGTGGTCCGCACCTTCTCCATTATATAGTGATGGTGCATACACAAATGAACACTTTATTTTTATGGCCTCTGACCCTGCTAGATTTAGCAAAATGAATGCCCTGTGCATGCATCTCTATCTGCATAAGCTGCTTGTATAAAAATATTGTACTCTTGCTCAAATATTCTCCAGTTCTCAGCAATATTCTGATCAAATACAAGTGGTGAGGGTTTCCAAAATCCATCTGCCATATTAACACATACCAGCAAAGGGTTTTGCAAATAAGCATAAACATACACACATGCATATATGCCAGAAACTAATGCCAGTAATTGCTCAAAGTCTTTGTACTCTGAACTTATACTTTTGTTGGGCTTTTCGGAATTATGGGAATGAGCAAACTCATAATACTTTTCAATAACTGGACTTTGTGAAATAAACTTCATGGATGCTTTGGTACATTTGTAATGTCATTGGAAAGGCAAAAATGCTGAAGTCATTTGTCAACATTTGCTAAAGTTGTTTACTATTATTTTAAGAAACATTTGAGAATACAATGTGACTAACTACTCATGAACACTGTGATACTCTTGTAATGTTGTCTTTTGCAAGAAAACACCTCTTCTCAGTTTAAGAAACATGTCAAGTAACTGCACAATGTGAATAAATTGAACATCAGTTGCCCAAGACTTAAAGTATTGGTGTCATTCAAAAGGGATCCAGTGTCTGTCAGCTTGGGATGACATGCTCGACAAGCCACGTTGCTTCGCTAGGGACAGCTTGCACCTGTCACCCCTGGGTTTTCGAATACTGGCTAAGGGTCTTGCCTCCCCTATAGTGCCTTTTTTAGGCAAGGTTCAAAAGACAAACCCACCCCCATAGACATGCTGCTCAATGCCAGGAGTCTAAACCTCAAGATGCATGCACTCGAGACTCTCCTCAGTATGGAGAATATTGATATCTGTGCAGTAACAGAAATCTGGTTCAAGGCTCCCGAGAGCACCCCAGCACTACCAGGCTATACTTCATACCATGCTTTCCGGCCCCAAAACTCGGACCGAACCACAAAAGGAGGGGGAGTATCTATATTTATCAAAGATACCCATACCTCCAGGCTAGTGGCACTGCACGAAGCTTCGGAGACCATCCATGTGAACCCACAGACATTGCCAACATCCTGGCAGAAAGGTTCAGTGCAAACTCCCCCCCCCCCAAAAGAGCAAGTTCTATCCCAACAGAGTGTAACCTTCCTGAGATCACAGAGGCACAGGTGAGAGCTGCCCTCTCCAAAGCTAAAAACACAGCATCAATGGGACTAGACGGTGTCCTGGGCTGCGTCTTACATGTGCTCCAAAAAGAACTAAACCCTCATATAAAGTCACTGTTCAATCTCAGCCTTACTACAGGATATGTTCCCAAGGAATGGCGTATAGCAACAGTGGTCCCACTCCACAAAGGTGGTGCCACAACAGACCCCAGAAACTATTGCCCTATAAACCTGACTAGCCTGGTCTGCAAAGCTATGGAGCGTATTATCATGGAAATCATAAACAAAGACATTGGGAACCTCCAGACACTGGATCCTACGCAATTCGGCTTCATTAAGGGCAGATCTTGCCTCTTGAACCTGGTCGACTTCTTTGAAACAGTTACCAAAGCCATAGATGAAGGTAAGGTAATCCACACAGCCTACCTGGACCTCGCAAAGGCCTTTGACACAATACCCCACTCGGGCATCATAAATAAGCTCATCAGCTTAAATATCAACCCCTATGTCACAAGATGGGTTGCAAACTGGCTCAGGGATAGAACCCACATGGTCAGAATAGCAGGTGCCATGTCAGACTCTAAACCAGTTACAAGTGGTGTCCCACAAGGCTCAGTCCTGGGACCTCTCTTGTTTGGTATATATTTCTCCGAGGTACAGGCTAACATGGGCGGACTATGGCTGATCACGTTCGCAGATGACTGCAAACTGGGTGCTATAATTGACTCTCTGACGGACACAAGCATCCTCCAAAAGGGTCTCACGGAGATGGATAACTGGTGCCAGAGCCATGGCCTAAAGCTAAATGCCAAAAAGTGCATAGTCATCCCCTTTGGAAAAAACAAAGTGCCCACAAATTACCACATAGGTGGTAATCCATTAAGTACGGAAGAAGTAATTAGGGACTTGGGGACCCAAGTAGATAGCAATCTTTCCTTTGACAATCACGTTGCCAAAGTGGTTAGAAAGACCTTCTATATAGCCCACGTTATCATGAAAGGGTTCACATCTAGATCAAGAGAGGTCATTGTGCCCCTCTACTCATCACTTATCAGGCCCATAATTGAGTACAATGCCCCGTTTAGGATGTACCTTACCCGACACCTTCAGCAACTGGAAAGACCCCAGAAGTATCTCACCAAGAGGATCAAGGGGCTCAAACAGATGCTCTATGCAGTTCGGCTAAAAAAAGTCCAGCTCTACTCAGTTGTGTACCGCCTACTCAGAGGGGATCTGTGTCTGATGTATAAAGCCATGTCCAACCCAGAATTAATGGACATGCTTCACCTCAGGAAATCTAAATCCCTTAGAGCTACACGCTCCATGGACTTGAACCTCAGCACAGAAATAAATAGGACATGCTGGAGGGACAGATTCATATCCCAGAGACTCCCCTCACTCTGGAACAAAATCCCAATCCATGTGAGGCAGAGCCCCTCACTGACTCTCTTCAAGAGAAATCTTGACGAATGGATGGGAGATTGTAAGTTTACCCCTGGGATCTCTTCTGTGTCGCTGCTTGACAGAGGTACAGTAAACAAACCTTAAAAGGGATACCTTCTGTGACCTGCTATACAGAGGCACAGTCAACTAATCTAAAAGGGTGGCGAAAGCCAAACACACTCTGGCTAGGCTTATAAATGCCCTAGGGCAGATAGCCTAGTATCAATCTATGAACCTATGAACCTATAACTTTTGAAGTAATTGCACTTTGTGAATAACTGCAAACAGCACACTGAAACGTCCACAAAATGGCAGTACCTTACTAGGCAACTCTTTACAGTACAAGAAGCACTCTGTAATGGTGGCAGTTTGCAACTAGACACACCCACCTCAAGAAACCTTTTCAAATGGCTACACTTTGACTGAATTTCATGAAATAGTTGCACTTTGCACACAATAAACTCTTTGAAATACATGCACAGTAATAAGCACACTCTGTAAGCACTTTGAGATATTCTGAATATCTTGAGTTATGCCCTTGTTACAATATGAAGCCGTAGTTATGTCCAAACACAGCACTTTGCCAAAACACATAGAGACGCCTTGCTTTATTTTCTTTTGCCTTTTTTTTTCTTGTTGTATTTGTTTTGCTCATTTAAGCCCTTTTTTATGCCCAACATACTTTTCTTGTTCTTGTTTTACTCTAAACATGCCCAACTTTGCCTCAAACACACCCTTTTACTTTAAACATGCTTGTTTCATCAAATACTTTTATCTTAAACAGTTTTTTTAGTTAACAAACTTTTCGCACTTTCTGCTTGCCTAATAATGTGGCTTCTGCCCTTGTAATGCTGCTTCTTTGTCTTTTGTATCAATTAAATAGTTTGTATTATTTATCATTACCTTTTATTCTTTCTGGCTATGTTTTTGCTCTTTTCTCTCGGTTTTACCTTCACTGTCGTCTTTGCACCTTATGGCTCCAAAATTCTTCTCTCTTTGATCCTGGTTCTGACACCATGTTGCTTTCATGTCTAGGACATGAATAAAGGAGTCTTCATGGGTTTTGTTCAAGCAGCTTCATTATATACAAACACATAACTGTGAAGACTTACTTACGTAACTTATATACAAATTAATGACTATGGCTATGCACGCTTTCCCTGGCTGCTTCTTCAAAATGGCACTATGGAATGCACATGTCAGGAATATATATATACATGTGCACATGCAGCCTCGCATGCTTCTTAAAGATATAGCATGCACACTCTTATGCTATGATCTGCAGTAAACACTGCAGAATTCAGTACATGAGAGGTATGGATCCCACCCTCTAAAATTTTGCACACAAGGCAGTTGCCCATTTTGCTCTTCCATAGCAATGCTACTGCACATAGATGCCCTGTTTACCAGACTGAACAAGGAGAAGATAACGGTTAGTTGCTTATCTGGAGCCAGGATCTGCCAAGTTACACGTGCAGTGAAAAATGTATATGATGATGTAAATGATAACTTGTTGCAGTTAAACTCTTTTATCTAGTGGCTCCTTTAGCTGTTTAAAACTTTCATTTAAAGGCTCACTGCTGCTTTTCAGCTGTGAGTAACATTTCTGCAGTTTGTTTCCCACCCTCCGTCCCTGTTGGTATAGTGTTTTTATAGTTGGTGGCATGCAGTTGCCACGCCCTAGTGTAAATTTGATCTGGGACCCTCCTCCCAGTCTAGTGTCATTACCTCATTCTACCCAGTACAGGGAGAGCATTTGAGAAGGCCAATCAGCTTAGTTTCTGCTACTCCTTTCTCTCTTTCCTTTCTCTTTCCACAAAAAAAATAAAAAAAAATATCTGCTTTTACTGTATTTGTGTTTTTCCTACTTTATTTTGCTTTTGCGTCATCTTAAAAGTACTCAATTGTATTTATTACTGCTTGGTGTAACTCATTCTAAGCCTTTTAGTTTAAGCACCTGGGCTTCAGACCAGTTTTACATTAAGAAGGTTTGTGGTCTGCACTGTAGTGGCAGAACAGGTAGCTTACATCCTTCTAAGTTGGGAACTGCTGATTGAGGGCTCAGTGTCTGTTATTCTAAAAGTGTATTAATTCTGGTTTAAGCACTTGGGCTTGAGGCCAGTTATTTTACATTAAGAGGGTTCGTGTTCTGCACTCTTGTGGGAGGAGAGGCTGGACTCTGTCCTTCTGAGCTGGGAATTTCTGGTTAAAGGCTTATAGTGCCTGCATATTTGAACTGCTTCTTACTGAAATTGGTACACCTTGTTTGCTGTAGCATAGACTAGATCCAGGCCTGCTGAATATAGCTTTGTTTGTATAACTTGAGCACTAATCCAGGCATTCTTTAAAGTATTCAGTTGTATTTATTACTGCTGGTATTAACTTGATTAAAGTGTAGCTATCATTTCTAAGTCTTTTGGATTAAGCACTTGGGCTTCAGACCAGTTGGTTTACATTAGGAAGGTTTGTGGCCTGCACTGTGGTGGCAGGACAGGTAGCTTACATCCTTCTAAGTTGGGAACTGCTGCTTGAGAGCTCAGTGTCTGTTATTCTAAAAGTGTATTAGTTCTGGTTTAAGCACTTGGGCTTCAGGCCAGTTATTTTACATTAAGAAGGATTGCGGTCTGCACTCTTGTGGGAGGAGAGGCTGGACTTTGCCCTTCTGAGCAGGGAATTTCTGGTTAAAGGCTTATGGTGCCTGCATATTCTAACTGTTTCTTACTGAAATTGGTACACCTTGTTTGCTGTAGCATAGACTAGATCCAGGCCTGCTGAATCTAGCTTTGTTTGTATGCTTGTTGTTTGTTTATTTCCCTGAAACGCTAATTCCCCCTAAAACACGGCCTTTTAGCACTTCTGTGGATCCCTAGTGATATATGCATTGCTTACTGTACTTATTCCATTGTTTCACTTGAAAGAAAGTTACTGTTTGTCGTTTTTGCATTTAAGTTACCTGTAACACATTGCATTCAAGTTACCTGGCACTTGCTCACTAAAGCAATTATATAAGTCAGCTCTAAAAAATTAAAAGCACTACACCCTCACAAACTCCCCTTGAGTACCTTGTTCCCCATTGGCCCTTTTTTTCAATTATAAAGGAATTCCCAATACTATTCTAGCATGTCCAAAGGTCAGTTGTCAATCTCCTCTCCGGTCCAGGTGCTGAATCTGGGAATCTTGAGGCAATGTTACAACTGCCTCATGTACACAGACAACCCTCTCCTCCTCCCAACAAATTCCAACACATGTGAGAGATGCAACCATATAGCCAAACTAGAGGCTAAGCTCTCTCAATTCAGTACTGGCGTAACCAGTCAGGAGGAGAAGGAAACCACACTCACTACAATTCCAGTCTCACATAGACCTACCACGACAACAAAACAAACACATAAACACACAAAAACATACTCGGAGGCTCTAAATAAAAATCTGCCTAAGCAGCAGAGACCTCCAAAGCAGACACTCAAGCAACCGCTACCCCAAAACAAAACACGCGCAACACATAGCTCACAAAGCCAGTGTGCCAAACAGTCATAGCCCTTAAGGCTAAACAACACACCTGATACACTTGTAATAGGTGACTCTATCGTCAGGCACACTGACGCCCCGCTCACCAGGCTGAACAAGGAGAAGGTCGCCGTGAGCTGCCTGTCAGGCGCTAGGATCCGCCACATAACACAAGCACTCAGGTCACTCCAAGGCAAGTACAAATATGACTCAGTCATTGTCCATGCTGGTGTGAATGACCTGAGACGTACCTCCCTGGACTATATGAAAAGAGACATAGAAGAGCTCTCTGAGCATGTAGCCCAGGCCGGTATGACCCTGACCTTGAGTAGCATCTTACCCTCACCAAGAATGATGCCACAATATGAAGACAAGATGATCAATTTCAACAATTGGCTTAAGTGTTGGTGTCATTCAAAGGGGATCCAATGCCTGTCAGCCTGGGATGACATGCTTGACAAGCCACGATGCTTCGCTAGGGACGGCTTGCACCTGTCACCCCTGGGCTTTCGGATATTGGCAAAGGCTCTTGCTACCCCCATAGTGCCTTTTAGGTAAGGCTCAAAGACAAACCCACCTCCATAGGTATCACAAGGATAAGAAACTAAGAGTAATGCTACTCAACGCCAGAAGTCTAAACCTCAAGATGCACTTTTCAAACTCTCCTTAGCATGGAGAACATCGATATCTGTGCAGTAACAGAAACCTGGTTCAAGGCTCCCGAGAGCACCCCAGCACTACCAAGTTATACCTCATACCATGCTTTTCAGCCCCAAAACTTGGACCGAACCACAAAAGGAGGGGGAGTATCAATATTCGTCAAAGATACCCACCCCTCCAGGTTGGTGGCACAGCAGGAAGTATCAGAGACTATCCATGTGCAACTAACTGTTGGTAAAACTGCCTTCCAGTTTATAGCCTGCTACAGACCACCCTCCCAAACACAGGAACCCCACTCGGCCTTCCTGAGAATACTGGAAAATATGAAGGTCTCTCCAAACACCATTATATTGGCGACTTCAACTACCCAAACATAGACTGGGAGCATTACTCTAGCTCCAACACCGTAGCCCAAAGGTTCCTAGAATTTATAAACTCAAATGCTATGGAACAACTTGTTACCACTCCCACAAGAGGGGAAAACATACTGGATCTGATCATCACCAACATGGGTACACTATGCTCCAGACCAGAAGTATATCCCTCACTGGTAAGATCAGACCATAAACTAATCTCACTGGATATTCACATCCCAACCCCACCCCCTGCCCAGAAAACCACAGTGAAAAACTTATCTAAGGCAAATTTCACACGCCTCAAAACTGAGGCAAAATGCTTCAAAGCCCCCGGGCCTGTGGAAAATACAGCCCCGACCACAGAATCCTTTATAAACACATTCTATGAACACCTTCAGGAATGCATGGATCATGCAATCCCAAATAAAACCAAGACCCAATCCCCCAAAGGCAGACATCCTGTCTGGTGGACCCCAGCCATAAACAAATTATACAATAGAAGGACGAAGCTACTACATGATAGAGCAAAATCCGAAAAAGGGAAGGCATCTCTGATCAGTATTAGCAAAAAACTACGGGCACTCATAAAATCGTCTAAGGCCAGCTTCAAGAGAAAAACTGCACAAGACACTAAGGATAATCACAAGGCTTTCTTTAGTTATGTTAGGAACCTGGGTGGGAATTCCCAGATATGCTCAGAATTAGTCCAAAATGACAAAAAATACACAGAGCCCACAGACATTGCCAACATCCTAGCTGACAGGTTCAGTGCAAACTTCTCCCCACCAAAAGGGCAAATATCTATCCCAACAGAGTGCTGCCCCCCTGACATCTCAGATGCTCAGGTAAGAGCCGCCCTCCCCAAAGCAAAAAACACAGCATCAATGGGACCAGATGATGTCCCGGGCTGCGTCCTACATGAACTCAAAGAAGAGCTAAACACAAACATAAAATTACTGTTCACTCTTAGCCTTACTACAGGATATGTACCCAAAGAGTGGCGTACAGCAACAGTAGTCCCTCTCCACAAAGGTGGTGCCTCAACGGATCCTGGAAACTATCTCCCCATAAACCTGACTAGCTTGGTCTGCAAAGCTATGGAAAGGATCATCATGGACCTCATAAATAAAGATATTGGGGACCTACAGACACTGGATCCTATCCAGTTTGGCTTTGTTAAGGGCAGATCCTGCCTCTTAAACCTAGTCAATTTCTTTGAAACAGTCACCAAGGCCATTGACGAGGGGAAGGTGGTCCACACAGCCTACCTGGACCTCGCAAAAGCCTTCAATACAATACCCCACTCGGGCATTATAGATAAGCTCACCAGCTTAAATATAAACCCCTATGTCACTAGATGGGTTGCAAACTGGCTCAAGAACAGAACCCACATGGTTAGAATTGCTGGAGCCATGTCAGACTCCAAACCAGTTACAAGTGGCATCCCACAAGGCTCAGTCCTGGGACCTCTCTTGTTCGGTATATATTTCTCGGTGGTGCTGGCCAACACAAAAGGACTGTGGCTGGCCAAGTTCACAGATGACTGCAAACTGGGCGCGATAATCAACTCTCCAGCCGACACAAGCATCCTCCAAAAGGGCCTCATAGAAACAGACAACTGGTGCCAGAGCCATGGCCTCAAGCTAAACGCCAAAAAGTGTATAGTCATCCCCTTTGGCAAAAACAAAGTGCCCACAAATTACCACATAGGTGGTAATCCATTAAATACAGAAGAAGTCATTAGGGACCTGGGGACCCAAGTTGATAGCAATCTCTCATTTGACAACCACGTGGCCAAAGTGGTTAGAAAAACATTTTATATAGCCCACCTAATCATGAAGGGATTCACATCTAGATCAGGGGAGGTCATCGTGCCTCTTTACTCATCCCTCATCAGGCCCATAATTGAGTACAATGCCCCTTTTGGTATGTACCTTACCAGACACCTGCAGCAACTGGAAAGACCCCAAAAGTACCTCACCAAGAGGATCAAAGGGCTCAAACAGATGCCATATGCTGCCCGGTTAAAAAAACTCCAGCTCTACTCAGTGGCATACCGCCTGCTCAGAGCTGATCTGTGCCTGACGTATAAAGCCATGTCCAACCCGGAATTAATGGACAGGCTGCACCTCAGAAAATCTAAATCCCATCGAGCTACGTGCTCGAGAGACTTGAACTTCAGCACTGAAATAAATAGGACATGCTGGAGGGACAGATTCATAACCCAGAGGCTCCCTTCACTCTGGAATAAAATCCCAGTCCAGGTTAGGCAGAGTCCCACATTGACTCTCTTCAAGAGGAATCTTGATGAGTGGATGGGAGATCATAGGTTTACCCCAGCTATCACTTCTGTGTCACTGTTAGACAGAGGCACAGTATACTAACCTCAAAAAAAGGCATTACAAAATTAATTTAAAATGGGTGCCGAAAGCCAAACACACTCTGGCTAGGCTTATAAATGCCCTAGGGCAGATAGCCTAGTATGAACCTATGAACCTATGAACCTATATATAAGCTATCCCAACTGCTAAAGAAGACTCACAAAACAAAGCAGCAAATCCAGGAATAAGTATAAGTGAGTCAAACCACCACGGTCCAGCCAAATAAATGTCCAGAAGATATGTAAAACAGCAAACAGTTTATTGGAAAAAGGTTAGCGCTTTTGCAGGGTTACCACTTCATCAGACCAAATACAAAATGAAAATAAAAATCACATTTTTAAAAAAGTACTCAGCCAGTCAGTAAGAAACAATTAAAACTGAATCAATTAAAAAAAAAAAAAAAAAATCATCTTGCATCATAAGGCAGGTTTAAGGGAAGTGCCACTGTTAAGGCCTGGAGGTTCATAAGCCCTCATAGAGATAATCCAATTTAGTTCACACAATTCAACAGTGCTGTTAAAATCCCCTCTTCTTCTGTTAGATGCAGCACTTGCAGAACCCTAAACAAAAAGGTACTATGGCCTGGATAAGATAAGGCATGATTGCCACAAGCAGGAACAGGAACTTAGGTTATCTTACTACATACTGTTATGTCCTAACATGTGTGGTCAGACCACAAATCTATGTCTTTCAAAATAAAAATCAGCTTTAGAACCATAGCAAACCCTGTAATTGTTAGGAAGCATTCCAATGCACACAACATCCTATTAAGCGACAGTGTATCAAAATTCAATGCCTCTCCCAAATGCGAGTTCACAACAGCCTAATAGGAATTGTTCACAAAGACCCTGTACAACCATGTAAATGGCTGTATAGAAGCTGCAGTACTTACTAGAAGTAAGCCAAAAACAAACTCTAAAAACAAACCACACTGGCAGAATTCCATCTTTAATAGATTATATAACAAAGGGAAAAAAGGAAAAAATTCATAGCTAAAATCAAGAAGAGTAACTCTCTAATGATTGGCACTCGCTAATTAAACTAAACAGGACACTAAGAAGACTAAAGTGTAACAAGGCCAATCACAAGGCCAAGATAGCCTCACATGCTAAAGGCAGCCACAAAGCCTTCTACAAATTTGTCCGAATCCTCAAAGGCCGCACACATTAGTGTGCCAAACTGGTGTTCAGTGGTGCCACCTTCACTAAATAGAGTGAAATAGAGAATTTGCTGGTTAATAAATTCAGTTCAAACTTCACCCCCAACCCCCCCACCTCCCTCCATGAAAAAGATAGTAGTATAACCCACCCACAACTACTAACATGGAGCAGGTTCTGGAAGAGCCTGCTAAAGTGAAAAACACAGCCTCAGTGGACTCTGACAATGTCCTGGGACGCCCCCTAAATAGCTTGAAACATGGCATATCTGGACCTCTTGAGTCACTTTTCAACTATAGCCTCAAAACAGGCTTTAAGCCATGAGAATGGAAGACTGCAATCGTTATCCCACTTCACAAGGAAGACTGTCAAATGAACCCAGAAACTACAGATCTATTTATCTGACTAGATCAACAAAAATATAGGCAACATTCAGACTCTGAACACAACTCAGTCTGGCTTTCTCAAGGGAAGGTCATGCATACTAAACCTGGTGGACTTGAGGTCACCAAGGCAATGGATGAGGGGAAAATGATGCAGAGGGTCCTATCTTGACCTGGCTAAGGTGTGTGATACAGTACCCCACTTGGGTATAATTGACAAACTCAGCAAACTGGGTATAAACCCCTACATAACTCAATGGAGGGTCACCTGGCTCACAAACAAGACCCAAGAAGTCAGGATTGGTGAGAACACCTCTACTAAGAGATTGGTCATGAGCAGAGTACCTTGGCACTCTGTGCTGCGGCCATTCCTATTTGTCATCTACTCCTTAGAGGTAAAGACTAATGTCAAGGTCCTTTGGCTAACCAAGTTTGCAGATTACTGCAAACTGGGAGTTTCCATAGATTACCCCATGACACAAACATCTTACAACAGAGTCTATCACAGACAAATGACTTCCCAAAATCACAGATTAAACTCAGTGCCAAGAAATTGCATTATAGCGACTTTTTGAGAAAACTAGCTCCCAGTCTAATTACTCTATAATTCACTAGTTAATGCTTCTTAATTGCATAACAAGGTTCATCTATATGCTCCTTAAGTGTTCTTTCCATTTTGCCTGTATAAAATATTGATCAAACTTGACAAAATTGAGCAAGCACATCCTTTCCCCAAAAGGGTTTAGTTTTAGATATTTTTGTGATATATATTGTTAAGCAGAATCCTAGGGGGTGGTCTGTGGATAACTACCCTTGAAGTCAGGGAACCACTATGGCAGAACTACCCTTGAAATCAGGGAACTACTATGGCAGATCAAACTACATGCTTCAGGTCCTTTTGGCCTTAATGATGTGTGTTCTATAGCATCTATTTTAAAGTTGAAATCCCTTTGTAGGGGTTATAGGTTCATAGGTAGATACTAGGCTATTGGCCCTGGGGCCTATACAAGCCTAGCCAAAAAGGTACCCTGGCTTTTGCCACCCAAGAAAATTATTTTCCTGTGCTCCTGTCAAGCAGAACCACAGAAGTGATCCCCGGGGTGAATTTCCTATTACCCATCCAATCATCAAGATTTTTTCTTGAAGAGTGCTAATGAGGAGCTCTGTTTGATATAGATAGGTAGTCTGTTCCAGAGTATGGGAAGTCTCTGGGACAGGAATCTATCCCTCCAGCATGTTCTGTTTATTGTGGTGACAAGGTTTAGGTCCCTAGAGCGTGTAGCTTGGAGGGATTAGGATTTCTTTAAGTGGAGCATGTCCAACAGCTCTGGGTTTGAAATAGCTTTGTATGTTAGGCAGAGATTGCCTCTGAGTAGGCGATATGTGACGGAGTAAAGCTGGAGTTTTTTGAGACGGTCTGCGTAAGGCATCTGTTTGAGGCCAGTAATCTTCTTTGTGAGGTATTTTTGTGGCCTTTCCAGTTGTTGTATATGTCTTGTGAGGTACATACCAAAAGGGGAGTTGTACTCTATAATGGGTCTAATGAGTGATGAGAAGAGGGGAACAATGACCTCTTTTTTTCTGGATGCGAAACCTTTTGTGATGAGGTGTGCCACATAGAAAGATTTCCTGACCACTGTGGCGATGTGATTATCAAAGGAGACTCTACTGTCCACCTGTGTCCCAAGGTCTCTTATCACACTTTCGGTGTTAAGTAGACTACCGCCTATGTGGTAGTTCATGGGTACAGAGTTTTTACCAAAGAGGATGACAATGCACTTTTTGGCATGGAGCTTGAGACCATGTCTTTGACACCAGGCATCTGTCTCAGTGAGGCCCTTTTGCAGGATGTCCACATCATTAGGAGTTTCAATTATGGCTCCTAGTTTGCAGTCATCTGTGAATTTAGTTAGCCAAAGACCTTCTGTGTTAGCCTGTACTTCAGAGAAGTAGATACCAAACAGGCGAGGACCCAGGACTGAACCATGTGGTACTCCACTTGTCACTGGTCTGGTCTGATTTGGAGTCTGCTACTTTCATGGTGTGGGTTCTTTCAGTAAGCCAGTTGGCAACCCATCTTGTGACATAGGGATTTATACCTAGTTTAGCGAGTTTATCTATAATTCCAGAGTGGGGCATGGTGTTGAACGCCTTGGCGAGATCTAGATAGGCTGTGTGAACCACCTTACCCTCATCTATGGCTTTGGTGACTACTTCAAAGAAGTCTATCAGGTTTAGGAGACATGATCTGCCTTTTACAAACTCAAACTGTGTGGGGTCCAGAGTTTGGAGATCTCCAATGTCTTTTGTTTATGAGTTCCATGATGATACGTTCCATGGCTCGTCAGACTAATGGGGCAGTAGTTCCCAGGGTCTGTTGTGCCCCCCCCCCCTTTGTGGAGTGGGATAACTATCACAGTGCATCATTCAATGGGCACAAAGCCTGAGGTGAGGCTATGATTGAACATGGTACTTAGGTGGGGTACCAGCTCATTCTGTAGTTCATGTGGAAGGCTGCCTGGGATGTTGTCAGGTCCCATGGATGCTGTGTTCTTGGCTTTGGAGAGTGAAGTTTTTACCTGTGCAGCCATGATTACAGGAACTTTGCATTCTTCCGGTATAAAGATGTGCCCTTTAGGGGGTGAGAGGGGGGTAAAGTTAGCACTGAACCTATCTGCCAGGATGTTGGCAATATCAGTTGGTTCTGTATATTTTAGTGTCATTGTGCTGTAACTCAGAGCAGATCTGAGTGTTGCCATTGAGATTTTTGACATAGCTATAGAATGTTTTGTGGTTGGCTTTAGAATCAGTGGCAATTTTGTTTTCATAACTAGCTTTGGAGGATTTTATGAGGGATATCAGCTTCTTACTGAGGCTGACCAGGGAGTTCCTCCAATTGTGAGATTTTACTCTTTTTTGCAACAGTTTCTTTCTTCTGTTGTAGAGTTTGTTTATGGCAGAAGACCACCAGATTGGCTTCCTTTTTCTGGAGGATAGCATCTTGGTTCTGTTAGGGATAGCACGATCCATGCACTCATGTAAGTGCTTATAAAGTGCATTTGTGTAAGATTCAGCAGTCGTCCCTCTATTGTCCATCTGCATGGGTGTCGTGAAGTTTGCCACTTCTGTCTTAAGAAGCATGAAGTTGGCTTTGGAGAAATATTTTACGGTTGTTTTCCTAATGGGGGGTGGGAGTGGGATGTGGATGTCTAGGGTGATTAGCTTGTAGTTGGATCTGACCAATGAGGAGCTGACCTCTGGTGTGGATCACCGGACACCCATGTTCGTGATGACCAGGTCTAGGATATTGCTACCCCTGGTGGGGGTGTGGATAAGTTGATCCAAAGTGTTGGAATTGATGATTTCCAGAAAACGTTGAGCAAAAGAGTTGGTACATGAGTAGTTTTACCAGATAATGGTAGGGTAGTTGAAATCACCCATTATTAGAGAGTTGGGTTGTACCTTAATATTTTCCAGTGTATCAAGAAAAGAGGAGTGGGAATCCTGGGGCATGGTGGGGGGTCTGTAGCAAGCTACAATCTGGATTGCGGTTTTGCCCAGAGTTAGTTGAACTTGGATAATCTCGGCTGCATTATGCTGAGCAACTAGCTTGGAGGTGTGGATATCCTTAATGAATATGGACAAACCTCCACCTTTAGTGTTTTGGTCCGGGTTTGGTGGCCAAAATGTGTGGTATGAATTATAGCCTGGTAATGCAGGGGTGTTCTCTGGAGCTTTGAACCAGGTCTCTGTCACTGCACAGATGTCAATGTTCTCCATTTTAAGGAGTGAGTGCATTTTGAGGTTTAGACTTATAGCATTGAGTAGCATTACCCTCAGATTTTGCTTGCTTGTACCTGTTACGGTGGTGAATTTGTCATTTGAACCTTGCCTAAAAAAGGCACTACAGGGGTGGCAAGAGCCTTTGCCAGTATCAGGAATCCCAAGGGCGACAGGTGCAGGTCATCTCTGACAAAGCAGCGTGGTCTGTCAATCATGTCATCCCAAGCAGACAGATGCTGGATTCCCTTATAATGACAGCAGAAGCTTAGCCAGTTGTGAAAGTTAAGATTATTGATTTTACTTTATTGTAGTTAATCCTGATATTTCAGATAATTTGTCTAATACCTTTAAAATAGTTTGAATGTTATAGTGTTCTTAGTATTTGATGTGCATTTTGTAGTGGATGTTTCACTTTAAATTTTTGATTACCTATTAATTGTTTAAATTGTTTTGATTATTTAAGGAAGTAGTGTAACTGTGTTAATTATCAATGATGAAGTTCCATTCTACCTGTTTGGGATGAAAGCGCTAAGATTAATAAACTTTACTTTTATTCTTTAGAGGGAATAGTGTGGATTTTATGAAGGAATCCCTGCTCTGAAGTACTTCCCTTATTGTGTGGTTGTTTATACACTTTATTGCTTTGTTTGGTCCTTTTCATGGCATTATACACATAAGAAGCTGTCTGTTTTTATTTGTGAGTTTGCCTTCCTGGTTCCTGGTTTGAGCATTGACTTTTGGCATGCATCAACAGGCTCCTAATACTGCATGTCTTACCAGATATCTTAATATCGAGCGATGATTTGCTTCAATCAACACATAATCTGACAAACATGCAAATAAAATTAATTTAAAGGCAGACACATTTTTTTCATAACTTTTAGATGTAAAACATAGTATAATATATTATCATTCTATTTCAGGTGACAGATGAACAACTGTAAACATTTAAATATAAAATAATCAGTGTAGTGGTAAACTCACAGCCTTACAGTTGCAGGTCCCAGAATTTAAGACTGACCTCTGATCACTGCGGAAGTACACCTTTACATGTTGTCCCATGCTTGATGGGTTTTCTCCAGGTACTTTAGTTTCTTCACATTTCTCCAGCTACGTTTGCTGATTGACTACACTGAATTGTAATTCTCTGTTTCTGTCTCTCTCTCTCTCTCGATATATGTATATATATATATATATATATATATATATATATATATATATACACCTATTCATATATGTATGTATTTGTGTGTGTGTGTGTGTGTATATCTATATATATATATATATATATATATATATATATATATATATATATATATATATATATTTATACATATACACACATACACATATATTTATATATAGGTAGATATATTGCTACATCTAATATATATATATATATATATATATATATATATATATATATATATATATGGGTCTATTCAAAAGATCGACTTACTACAATATCATATCCCACTTCATCAAGACGACTTTGCTGAATCTTCACATGGAACTCCAGGAACAGCAAAAACTAACCCCAGGAAGAGAACCACTTGGACACCATGCTGAACCTTGCCTTTCCCCACAGTAGTGTGATCTCGAATTGATATATTTAGTTAGTGGAATGTGAGGGGTGAAGCCCCCACTTTGGAGGGATTTCTTGTTTTGCTGTCTGTTGTTTTGTCCTAGTCGTCAAGTGATTCCCTTTGATGTTGTTAACATTCACCAAAGGTCATCTCGATTAAGATCTTTTGAAGTAGACCCATATAAGATATATATATATATATATATATATATATATATATATATATATATATATATATATGTGTATATATATATATATATATATGTATATATATATATATATATATATATATATATATATATATATATATATGTATATATATATATATATATATATATATATATATAAATATATAAGCTATACATAAATATAGCTATATATAGATATACAGATGGGTTCAGTGATTAACTTTGACACATCATAATGTTGAAGACCGCATCCACCACATCTGGGCAGCACATGCAAATGGTGGACAGGTGAAATAGACCAACAGTTCTTGGGCTGGGGAATATTATTTTCCCTGGGGATTTTACAGTCTCAGAGTTAGTATATATCATGAGCAGACAGTGTGTGTGTGTGTGTGTGTGTGTGTGTGTGTGGGGGGTCTCCAAAAAGAAAATGATTTTTATTTTTGGTTCCAAGCAGCTTAGGATTTTCTTTTCGCATGCACTGTTAACTGTTGGTTGTTTTTGTTGCCAATTTCTTGCCATCAGCATTATGGTGTGAATACTGATATAAATCAGTAAACCTATACAGATATAATACATACAAATATATATATATATATATATATATTTATATATATATATATATATATATATATATATATATATATATATATATATATATATACAGAGAGAGAGAGATGGATATACTATGTCTATTTACTATATCTTCATTATGGACAGGCACACCTCCAGACTGGTTGTCAGCATGATACCACTGGAACTACTCCAGTTGGCAAGACATGCATCCAAGCTATAGCCAGCTACAGACACTTTTCCATGACTCAGGACACCCACTCCTCTTACCTGGATCTACTTGACTCCAACAAGGTACCCCTAACATCCTGAACCTTGGTGACTCCAACCACCCCACCATAGGCTGGGTGAACTATTCCTGCACTAATGCACTTACTCAACGATTCCTTGACTTGATCAATTCTAATGCATTTACCAGCTCGTCTCATCCCTCACAAGGGGTGATAACATTCTGGAATTGGTTCTCACCCAAATGGGTGACTGCTGCACCACTCCTATAGTATGTTCTTCCCTGGTAAGATCAGATTATCGGACTGTGTCATTCAAAGTTTCTATCCAACTCAATTGCCTCCTCAGCCGTAATCAAGTTAAAAACTTCTCAAAAACTGACTACAACCTTCTATGGGAGGGTATCTGTAGCTTCACACCACTGTCTCCCTCAGAGGATGTAGACAACTATGCTGAACAGTACACCAATGCAGTATACAAGCACCAGTACAACTGCCTGGACTCAGCCATACCCAACAGAACTAAAGCCTGCTCCTCAAGGAAACACAAGCCTGTTTGATGGACATTATCTATCAACAGGCTTTACAACGAAAGGAATAAACTTGTCCAAGGATATAAAGGAAGAAATTCCAAATTGGAAAAACTCCCTCCTTAGTCTCAGCAAGTAAATTAAATCACTAGTGAAAACCACTATAGCCAATTATGAATCAAAACTAGCCTCTGAAACAAAGGGAAACCACAAAGTTTTTTTTTCAGTTATGGCAAAGCCCAGATTTGTTCCAAATTAGTACTTAACAGTATCACTTACACTGATACTGTTGACTTAGCCAACCTGCTAGCAGATAGGTTCAGTGCAAACTTCACCCCCCCGTCACCTCCAAAGGTCCATTTGAAATCCCAAATGCTTGCCCCACACTGCACATCTCCATAGATCAAGTGTTAAAGGCCCTATCCAAGACAAAGAACACAGCTTCCATGGGACCTCATAGTATCCCAGGCTATATTCTGCACCATCTCCAGCCAGAACTGGCTTTGCCATTGAGCATTCTATTCAACCACTGCTTAAGTGCAGGTTTCATTCCAGCAGAGTGGAGAACTGCCATTGTCATCTCCTAGCACAGAGGTGGTGCCACTACTGACTCTGGAAACTATCACCCCATTAGCTTGACAAGACTGATCTATAAAGCCATGGAGCGTATTATCATGGATCTCCTAAACAAGGATATAGGCAATCTCCAAGCACTTGACCCACCCAGTTCAGATTCGTCAAGGGCAGATCATGCTTGTTAAACCTGGTTGACTTCTTTGAGACTGTCACCAAGGCCCTGGATCAGGGAAAGTATGTACATACAGCTTACCTTGACTTGATCAAGGCCTTTGACACAATTCCCCACTCAGGTGTCATTGAAAAGTTAACACACCTTGGCATAAATCCCTGTCTCATTAGGTGCATGGACATCTGGCTCAATGACAGGACCCTCAAGGTTAAAATAGGTGCCTCCACCTTTGATAGCAGATCTGTCACTAGTGGAGTTCCCAGGGATCTGTCCTGGGACCCCTACTGTTTGGCATCTACTTCTCAGAGGTCCAGCGAAAGACAAAAGGGCTGTGGCTGACCAAGTTTGCAGATGACCGTTAGTTGGGTGATGTCATTGGCTCCCCAAATGATGTTAACATATGCAAGTGGATCTCACAGCAACTAATAACTGGTGCTATAGTTAAGGCCTCAAGCTAAATGCAAAAAATGTATCATCATACCATTCGGCAAAAACACGACTCCTACTGAATACCACATCAATGGTAACCCCCTAAGCCCACAACCTGTGGTGAGAGACCAGGATACTCAGGTTGATAACAACCCCACATTTGACCATCAAGTAGTGACATTGATCAGAAAAACCTTTTACTTGGTTCATCTCATAAGTAAAGGGATTGCATCCAGAAAAAAGGAGGTTATTGCCTCTCTATACTCCTCCTTCATTAGACCAGTAATTAAGTATAATTAAGTATAATGCCCTGTTTGGAATATACATCTCCAAACATCTGCACCAACTGGAAAGCCCACAGAAATACCTCACGAAGAGAATCCATGGCCTCCAACACCTGTCCTATGCAGACAGGGTCAAATCACTATTACTCCATTACTCTACTTGGTATCATACAGATTGCTCAGAGGTAATCTGTGTCTCACCTTCAAGGCAGTCTTGGACCCTGCCCTACTAGAGATGCTCCATATCTGAAAGTCTAACTCCTCATGCATTACCCACATGAAAAAGGCTAGAATCTAATATGCAACATCAATAAAACATGCTGAAGAGACAGGTTTGTCTCCCAGATGCTGCCCCATCTCTGGAATAGAATTCCCATACACATCAAACTGAGTACCTCACTGACCCTCTTCAAGAGCAACCTTGATGAGTGGATGGGAAACCACAAATTTGTCCCTGGGGTTCTACCTGTGTCCCTCATTGACAGGGGTGACAGGTGCTGAGTGAGGTTTCTTTTTGGGGATAAACTCATGGCTAGGCTTGTATGGGCCCCAGGGCCATTAGCCTAGTAACCTCCTATGATCCTATGATCCTATGTTACGACAAAAATGCCCAAAGTTAATGCAAAATATCAACAGCAAAAGGTCAAAAACATGGACTCAACACACCAGTATGCATGCACCAAGAAATACCTTCCGTGGATACAAAATCTAATTTTTTTAAAAACAGCCCAGGTACCACCTAATAATTATGTAACTCCAAGATTGCACAAACATGTGGAAGGGGATATTCCCCTGCCTTGACAATTGAACAAATTGTGAGAAATAGCACACCTGTCAATCAACTACTTAGTCAGTCATATGTGGTCACCTAAACAGCTGTCAACCAAAAACGCACACACACACACTCAATGTATTGCAGCTCTACAATATAAATATATATATTTATAGTTCACAGGTTCATAAGTATAACAAGCTAAAACCACCTGAGCCTTTATAAGCCTAGCCATGCAATCCAAATGTGTCCTAAGAGTTATATGTTTTAGACATTTATATAGGGGTGATTTTGGGCTAAAACATGATTTGCTGACTGCCTCTGTCCATTAGAGATGTGGGTGCCAGACCAGTGGTGAACTTTTGATTTCCCATCCAGTGGCCTAAGTTACACTTAAATATGGTTAGAGAAAAACTTTGTTTCACGTCAGTGGGGAGCCTGTTCCAGTGAAACAGACTTCTCTGAGATACAAATCTGTCTTGCCAACATGTCCTAGTTATGTTGTAAGTAAAATTTAGGCCCTTAGATCTAGTAGATCTGATTTTGTTTGTTTTGTGTGTGTGCCAAAGGATCATCAGAGCAGGGTCTAGGAATGTCTTGTGTACCAGCCATAGATCACCTCTGGGTAGTCTATTGGAAGCTGAGTATAGAGATAGGGATTTGAGGCAATCTGCATAGGACACTGTATTTATGCCCTGTATTCTTTTGGTAAGGAACCTCTGCTGACATTCCAGTTGCTGCATGTGTCTAATCAGAGACATACCAAAGGGGGCATTATATTCAATGATGGGTCTAAGGAGGGGTGAGTATAGTGCTGCACTGACTTCCCTGGAGCTACATGCCATGCACTTGCTTATAAGTTGAGCAACATATAAGGATTTCCTTACAGCCTTGGATACATGTTGGTCAAAGTCCAGGTTGCTATCTACATGTGTTCCCAAATCCCTGACTAGTGGGTCAACTAGGTTTCAAATGTAAAAGCATTTTATTGTTTTATGACTTCAATGTTCTGCAAATTTCTGAGAGATATGTACTTCTCACACAGAAATGTCAAAAATCCAGTTAGTATCTGTTTAGCCTGGGAACTGAAGCCAGGTGAAAAAGAGTGATGTCATCCAAGCTAACCCAGCAGTAATGTTTATTATTAATTTAAGAACTCTCTCAGAGAGACACTAGGCATTTTTTATCTTGTCTTGGACATAGAAACATCCACTCAGCACTTCTGCCTGCATGTTGTCTGTAAGTAAGACTTGGCCATAGTATCTCTTAGATATAGGTAGGAATATAGTAAGGATTAGGTTAGATGTTTTCTGTATTTATTTGAGACTGCCCTGCAATGTTGTTTTAAAATATGTCCTATGATTTTGAACTCTGTAGTTACTGAGTTGTTTGAATATTGTCTTGTTATTTTATTATTTATTATTAAATATATTTAAATCTATCTCTGTGGCTGATATTTTTGACACATATTTAAGCTCTTAGGATACTTGTATATGTATTTGGTGACACTGTACAGACCACCCCTACCCCTAATCGTCTGGAGCTTGGTCAAAAACTACCATTTTGATAATAGTAAGATTACACAGTAGGATTGGTCACCCTTTGGTAAGGGTCTTATAGTAGCTGATAAATAAGGGTGGCTGGTGGCAGCAGGTATTACCTTCTAGTCTGGGCAGTAAACCTGTAGCTAGTAAACCTGTGCCAGCCTTTCACAGGTGTGTGTGTGTGTTTGTATATCAATCAGATCTCAAAGTGTGTGTGTCAGCTACTTGGGCAGGGACACAAAGCACTGGTTGGACAGAGAGGGTGCTGGAGGTCTTAGCTTGGCCACTCAGCTGAGATCTTACCCTATAGCTGTACCAGTGGGAAGTCTTATTGGGGATCTGGAGAAAGAGGGAGAAAACAGCCCCAGACTGACTGTGTCCTCTGTGTGCTCTTAAGGGAAATTACACTTTACTGTATGTGTACTTGTCATCCTCCCATTGTGTATGTCCCTCACTGTTGCCAGTAGTGAGGATTGAGGCTCATTCATTATGAGGCCAGTGCAGGGGCATCACAACATTTGTAAGTTCAACTGAGCAGTGACCTTTTCAGCAGAAGTCTGGGTGAAAAAGCTCCATTATACAGACATCACAACCATCAATTGGATTGCTTCATCTTTTACAGTCAAATTCACTCATGAGCAACAGTTTCATTACTCAGACATCCTTGACATCCATTACATCATTTACAAACATTTTTGGTTAAAAATAACAGTTATATGGGTTGCATACAAACTTTTTTTTGTTTTATGAAATGCAGGGATGTATATGCAGTGCTGTACCCTCAGTGTGCATAGATTGTCCGGTTTTACTGAAGAATACTTGTTACAAGTGGTGTTCAAAATCTGGGACATTGGAAGATAGAATAAAGAGTTAGAGCAGCCCAAAGAAGGGAAGGAGGGGAGGAGACATAAGGAAGATAAAGGAGATGAGATGATAGAGGAGGGTATAGTTGTGATAATAGTACAATAGGTTTTCTGCAGCAGAGAGTTTTGGCACAAATTCATAGAGCTATATTAGTAACAGTTTAACCACAGTTGGTGCAGGTGCAGAGCCATTTATCTATCAGGTGTTGTTTCAGTTGGCATTTAAATTATTTCAGATTGCAGACTGTTCTTAAGTGGAGTGGGATGGCATTCTAACTATAAGTGATGCAGTGTGAATGCTGAGAATATCCTGCACTGTTGTTAGGTTTAGTATTGGAAAGTAATGATTTGTCAGTAAAGCGAAGAGGTCTCTCAGTAGATTAAGGCTGAATGATGGTGTGAAGAAGTGGGATTTTTGTTTTCTTTTTGCAGTAGTTTGAAAGCTGTGATTAGTTGCAATTACAATAGAGAATGGTTTAGTCTGAGACAGTTTTGTTGTTTTAGAGAGACCCCGGGATTCATGAAGCTTGCGCCAGGTGCAGGCGTACCATCGGCATTTAAACCCCAAATATGGCCACCGATGCGATCCGGGTACGAGCTGTTCCCACGTGCACTACTTGCGTATGCTAAGCCCACACAGCTTCCAGGCCCTGTATGCTAATTACCCCATGTGCAGCAGTGTAGCATGCAAATTATGGTATGTAGCGATCCAGGAAGGGTTGCTAAGGGGCTGTGACAGTGTTATGCACGGTAGCTAGGAATTAGTAGGCAATGCCATGCAAAAGATAGGATTAATAGTGAATCACAGATTCCCCGCTGGTGTAAGGATGCACCTCACAGCGTAGCATTATAACACTGAGGTGTGCCCTTGAGATAAAGATGACATCAAGAGAGGGGTGTGTCACCTTTGCTGTAAGCACATTGGAGCATTGCTAAACTGGTTTGCCCGTAGCTAAGCAAAGTTGCAGGATAGGGATGTATTTAATTGGCTATAGGTTTGCTTAGCTGAGAGTACACAAGGTAACTGAGTATGCATGCGAAAGGAGATGAAAACGCGCTTAATCCCGTTAAATGGGTTTGAGCGGCGTGCATTGGAGCTGAAACAGTAAGGATATAGGAAAGAAATAAAGAAATGCTGCAGCAGGGAAATTGGAGTGCAAATGACTAACACCTAGGAACCTACAGTGGGCCATTGACAACAGCTAACAAGGCTGCAAGCAGCTACCTGCAGAACAGGAAAGGGGAGGGGCTGTACTGCAAAGAAAACAAAGTGTCACAGCAGAACAAATAGATTTGCAGTATATCAACTACAAGACACACATTTTGCAACACATGACTGGGTAGGGAAAGTACAAAACAAGAAAGACATTAGGTGGATGCATGCCTGATAATGGGAGGAGATCCAGGTTTAAAAGTGAATTAAAGGGCAAAAGATTAATCAAGGCAGGCAAGCATAACTCCACAGTAAAGGCCCCACACTTGCAGTACTCACTGTAAAACCCATAATTAAGATACCCTGCAGCTGGAATTGCTCATACACATCCAATGACATCAGCAGCATCCATAGGAAAATAGTATAAAGTGTGAAAGCACCTCACACACATGTGTATACCCATACACTCTACACCATTGGTGTATACAGATGGGGAACTTTTAGTATGTGCATGTTAGGAGCCGCCATAGCTTTGATCCAAAAGCATGTGTTGGAGACTGAAGATGGTGTGGAGGATGATGCACACAACCACCTCAGGCACCCTAGGAGAAGAAGAGTGTTTAGACCCAGGTTAACCTACCAGGGGCTACATAATCTGGATATAGTAGAGCGTTATGGGGTAAACAGGGACACCCTACAGCAACTTGTGGAGCTGTGCCGGACATACCTCAGAGTCAGAACAAACAGAGGGGAACCCATCCCAGTGGATACAAAGGTATGTGTAAGCCTGAGAATACTAGCTACAGGTACCTTTCAAAGGCCACTGGGGATATCATGGGATCTCACAGGCATCAGCATCCAGGGTATTTCACCAGTTCCTGGGTGCCATGTTACCACATGCCAATGAGCACATATACTTCCCCCGAACGCAGGAGGAGTTGGCCAGCAATATGCATCTCTTCCACTGTGTGGCAGAATACCCGGAGGTACTGGGTGCAATAGTCTGCACGTACATGCACATCAAGTCACCACCCGGTGAGCAGGGTAGGCGCTACATAAACTGCAAGGGATAACCCTCCATCAACTGTCATGTTGTGTGCAATGCCCGGGGCATTATCATGGATGTGTGTGCTGGCAGCCCTGAAAGCTATCACGACTCCCACATCTGGCATGCCTCACAGCTGTATCAGGTATTTGCCAGGGGGGACATCCCATATAGCCACCTGGTGGGGGATGCTGGTTATGCACTGGAACAGTGGATGATGACTCCCATCAAAAATGCACACACACCCATGCAGGAATGCCATAATGAGGCACACGCACAAACCAGAATCATCATAGAGCGTGTGTTTGGGATGCTTAAATCATGGTTCCATTGGTTCAACATATCTGGTGGAGCCTTCCAGTACTCTCCAGTCACGTGTGATCACATCTTCATAGTATGTGCCATGCTACACAATATGATCCTGCAGAAACAGCTGCAGTAGGGACAGAATGGTGAAGGCCCTCACAGCCACCACCATTGCCAAGTGCCCCACAGGCACAGAGGTACTCAGACCACGAACACCCTGAACCAGCCCCAGTAGGCAGAAGGAGGCATGCCCAATATGCCCATGCCTTGGCAAGGAGGGAATGTATAGCACACACACTGACAGTGTAGGCACCTAGGAACTGATACCTTTCTCCACCTGCACATGCAGTAAAAATGGATGGCACACACACAAGACTACCTGTAAATTGTCATGTATAGGAAGTCTACTGTCTGCATCCAACATAAGCAACCCTCAACTAATGCACACACAACTGCTATTGGCACAAGGTAAGTCAACACCTGAACAGTAAATTAAGCTATCAGCATGTGCTGATACTATATGTATAGGTTCATATGTTCATAGGTAGGTACTTGGCTAACTGCTCGAGGGCATTCATAAGCCTAGCCAAAATGTGTCAGCTTTTGCCAACCCATTCAGTCATTAACTGTCCTTCTGTGGAGCAGAGCCAATGGTGGGATCCCTCGGGTGTATCTACTGTTCCTCATCTACTCTTCTAGGTTTCTCTTGAAGAGTGTTAGTGAGGGTCTCTGTATAATGTTATTAGGGATGTTGTTACAAAGTATGGGGAGTTTCTGTGACAGGAATCCATCCCTCCAGCATCTTTCAGTTATTGTTGCGGCATGGTTCAGCTCACTACAGCGTGTGGCTCACTGTGACATGGATTCCCATAGGTGGAGCATATCCATTAAGCCTGAGTTCGACATGACTTTGTTGGCCAGCAGAGATCATCTCTGAGTAAACGAAATGCCACTGAGTAAAACAGGAGTTTATTCAGTCTGACTGCATAGGACATAAGTTTGAGGCCAGTAATCCTTTTGGTGAGGTGCATTCATGGACCTTCCAGCTGTTGGAAGTGTCTTCTGAGGTACATCCCAAATGGGTTATTATACTCTTTGATGGGACTGATGAGTGATGAGTAAAGGGGCACTATAACCTTAGAATGTCTAGATGGGAACCCTTTAGTAATCAGATGGCCGACATAGAAGGATGTCCTAACTACTCTGGAGATATGATTGTCAAAGGAGAGCTCACTATCCACCTTAGTCCCCAGATACCCTATTACCTCGTCTGTATTAAATTGGCTGCCACTTATGTTCTAATATGTGGGAGCTTAATATTCCACAATGGAATGACTATGCAATTTGTGGCACTTAGCTTGAGGCCATAACTTTGACACCCTGTGTCAGTCTCTGTGAGGCGCCACGAAGGATGTCTGTGTCAGCTGGACTATCAATTATGGCTCCCAGTTTGCAGTCATTGCCAAACATGGTCTGCAGTAGTCCACCTGTGTTTGCCTGTACCTCTGAAAAGTAGATGCCAAACAGTAGGGGGCCCAGGACTGAGTCCTGTGAGACACCAGTCTTGACTGGTTAAGAGTTGGACCTGGAAACCGCTAGTTGTACCATGTGAGTTCTGTGTGTAGCCTGTTGGCAGCCCATCCTGTGATGCATGGGTGTATGTACTGGCTGGTGAGTTTATCAATAATATCTGAGTGGGGAATGGTGTGAAAAGCCTTGGCGAGGTCCAGGTACTATGTGTGAGCCACCTCTCCACTCATCTACTGTCTTGGTGACTGTCTGTAAGACGTCAAACAGGTTCAATAGGCATGAACTGCACTCAACCAAGCTGACCTCTGTTGGGTCACGTGTTTGTAGGTTACCAATGTCTTTGTTAATGAGTGCCATGATGATGTGCTCCATAGAATTGTAGACCAGGCTAGTTAGGCTTATGAGGTGGTAGTTACAATGGTCAGTTATGTTTCCACCTTGGTGGAGTGGAATAAACGTTGCCACATGCCATTGTATGGGCATGTAGCCTGTGGGTCTATATTAGAAAATCAAAGTTTGAAAACTTTGAATGTTCTAATATCTAACCCTATTCAGCAAAAGCTGAAAAATCGAACATACGAAACAGCAAATTCTTTCCTAGGGAAAAAATTTGCAATTCCAAAACACATACACACAACACAAGCACTCCAAACAAACAGCAATCAACACACACACACCTAAAATCTTACACCTAACCCTACACTAAACTACACACACACCACTAACTATCCACTTACCTTAACCCAAACTCTAATCCTAAGGTCCATCACTATCGCACACTCACCTCACCTGGTCCCTAACCTTAACTCACCTAACCTGCCCTAACCCTCACGTCCACACAAATCGCACACTTACCTGAACCCAACCCGTAACTTTCCACCAAAGAGCTGAAAATACCGAAGCAACAGAAACGGACAACCAAATTCTTTCCCTAGGACAAAATTTGGTTTTCTGTTGCTTCAATATTTTCAGCTTTCGCAGAATAGGGTTCATTATTAGAACATTCAAAGTTTTGAAACTTCGATGCTCTAATATAGACCCGTAGCCTGTGGAGAGCCTGAAGTTGAAAAGCTTAATTAGGTGGGGGGGTCAGGTTGTCTTGTAGTGTTTGGAAGATGCAGTCTGGGACACCATCTGCCTCCACTGATGCTGTGTTTTGCTGTTAGAGAGGGCCATTTCCACCTGTGTGTCTCTGATGTCTGGGATATTGTACTTTTTAGGTATTGTTGTGGGCTCTTTAGGGGGTGAAGTTTGCAATGAATGTATCTGCAAGGATGTTTGCGATATGAGTAGGGTCAATATATTTTGTGCTATATTTCACCTGCACAGTGCAAATCTGTGTGTTGCCACTTAGATCCTTGACATAGCCAAATAAGGCTTTGTGGTTATCTTTTGAATCCTTGCCTATTTTCCTGTTGATGTTAGCCTTGGATGATTTCATGAGGGACCTACATTTCTTACTAATACTGGTCACAGACGTCTGCCCTTCTTGGGATTTGCTGTTTTTCTGGAACACTGCCCTACTTCTGTTGTATAGCCTGTTTATTGCAAGGGTTACACCAGACTGGTGTCTTTGTCTAGGAGGAGTGAGTCTTGGTTTACCAGTGATGGCACGATCCATACATCCTTGTAGGTGCTTATAGAGTGCATTTGTAAATCTGTCTGTATCTTAAGCAGTGTTTTCCCCTTAGTGTGGTGGCTGTGAAAACCCCCACCGCTGTCTCTAGTAGTGTGACTTTAGCTGTAGGAAAGGTATACACTGTGGTTTCTGTGGGTGGGGGAGATGGTTGGGTGTAGAAACAGTGAGTTGTTCATGGTTAGATCTAACCAGTGACCGGTTTACCTCTGCTGTGGTGCACCTGTCTCTCATGTTGGTGATTACCACTTCTAGTATGTTTCCACCCCTCATTAGGGAGTTTACCATCTGATACAGGGCATATGGGGTGATAAATTCCAGGTAGCGCTTGGCCTGGAAGTGAGTACTTGAGTAAGTTTCCCAGTAAATGGTAGGATAGGTGACATCGACCAATACCAGGGTGTGCAGTAGGACTGCCATGTTTCCCACTGTCTCCAGGTAGGTGGAGTGGTGGTCCTGGGTCATGGAGGGTGATCAGTAGCAGGCCACAGTTTGCAATGCAGTTGTGGCTGATGTTAGCTGCACATGGATGATCTCAGTGGTATCATGCTACCCCACTAACCTGGAAGTGTAGGTATCCCTGATGAATATAGATACTCACCCTCCATGTCTGTATCACTCCATGTTCTGTGGCCAAAATGTGTGGTATGGGTTGTAGTCTGGTAGTGCTGGTGTGCTCTCAGGAGCCTTACAACAGGTCTCAGTTACTGCACAGATGTTGACGCCTATACTGAGGAGTGGTGTGAGTGGGTGCATGTTGTGATCACAACCCCTGGTGTTGAGTAGCAGAACCCTCATTGATTCTGCTATTGTGCTGTTTATGGAGGTGGGATTCACCTATGAGACTTTCCTAAAAAAGGCACCATGGGGGGTGCCAATAGCCTTGGCCAGTATTCCAAAGCCTAAGGATGTCACATAAGCCGGTATGGTATTGTTGCATGCATGTTTCCCATTTGTGCTTGTTTCTCATCTTTCCTGTAAGTAACCTACTGGTAGGCAATAGAAAGCCTTAAACGTATACAAGTCTTCTAGCTTCCAAGATAGGCTTTTGGAGAGATTAAGTATCAGTGTTCTGTATGTTCTTGCTGTACTTAACTGTTTCTGACTACATGGTGATTTTTCACCGTATATTGTGATCTGAAAGCTCTGTTTATTCACATATTATGGCTGTGATGGCCTGCATTTTAGAGGTTCACAGATAGGTAGTATGCTATCTGTCCAAGGGCAATTAGAAGCATAGCTGCAGTGAGTTGGTTTTCTCCGCACCATTGATGAAGTAACTTAGCCTCTGTCAAGCATAGCCAATGAAGTGATTCCAGGCAGATTTGCCAGACGCTGTTGAAGACTGGGGTGCTGGAGGGTGATAGCGGCACTTAGTGATCTAAAGAGGGCATGTTAACGTGAAACATCAACACCATTCGATTTCCCCAACATGTCTTGCAGCTATAAAACTGGAGGGGCACCCCCATCCCCTGGCTGTATGGTTCTGGGACACATGATACCTGGGGTGTATATTCTGTTACCCATTCACACATCAAGGTTTCCCTTGAAGTATGTCAGTGAGGGGCTATGCCTAATGTAGTTAGGAATGTAATTTATAGTCTCTCATTTCATTTGTTATGTTTTTATTTCAAGAGTAAGTGAAGCTTAGCCTAGTTTACACATATTAATCATCTAAATAGGAAATAGCGGAAGCAACGTTAATGTCAATAGTGTAATGGTTGCAGCATTTTCGTAGTATCTGTGCATTCGAGGGTCAAATCCCAATAAAGTCAGGGATGTTTATCATGTTAAAAACTATACCTTAACCACAGCTTGCATATATAGGTAGTATTCGTCGGTACAATAAACATTTGAAACACCCATATAAACCCATGTATGCTGGAGAGTAAAGTCAGCAGAGAATGTGATGTTATATAACCACATAGTGAGATGTTACTTCACTGAAATGTATATATCCTGAGTAGTTATCAGATGTGGCCATGTTTGCGTGCCCAGGTTATACATTTTAACGTTTGTTTAATTGTGTTTAACTGCTGCTTTAATGTCACAAAAACACCTTTAAACATGCTTACAACTGCTAAAATGAGCCTTATTCTGGAGTAAAAAACAATTTTATAAGCATCGCAGGTGTTGAACCCTGGACCATGCACACTATAGTCATGGGACTTACCACAAAGCCACCTGAGCTGTATACAAGTTTTATGGTCTTTAGACTACACCATATACTATAGGCATTCCACAGTACTGACCACAAATGGGACAGTCACTTTTCTACATATGTACAGTACATTGTAATGCACTTTAGTTTGTGAATCAACATATACAAGTCTACATATGTATAACTGTTACAAATTAATATGAAATATATATATATATATATATATATATATATATATATATATATATATATATATATGTGTATACGTCAGTGATGCCTGTATATATATATATATATATATATATATATATATATATATATGTACAGTTACAGCTATAGCCATATATATATAAACATCTATGAACACACTACATGACACACAAGCAATCCAAAGGAATTAAAGTGTACACAAAACACATGCAGCCCTGGTATTATAACTCTTAATATTAACCTAATTCACCATAGAAGGGATGGTTGTTGTGCATGTGGAGATTGGAGCGGGGAAGGAATGATGGGCAATGAAATCATGCATCAAGGAGAGCCTGGATTGGATGTTCAATAAGTGAACTGGAGGGGTATACATGGAGTATGGGGACAATGTAAAAAGGACACAAAACAAGAACCATTATCATCTATAATACACCCTGTCATGTCACATTGAAACACCTAATTCCTCTAACATATGAACATTAACATGTATCATACATATGTACATCAATTGACTGTCACATTTGTTTTCAGTAGTGAGGAATGCCTTTAGTAATAAGTATATTCTAAATACCATAACATTTGTACATATCTCAGATGCCTTAGTGGTAAAGTCAGTGACTGTGGTGTTTATGGTCCTGGGTTCAAGGGCTGTTAATTTATTTTGAGGGCCAGAATAAGGGCTGTTGGATGCAGGTGGATTAAAGCACTTTTAAGCAGTTGTAAACAGGTTTGCGCAGGTTTACGCAATGGTAAGCAGAGCTTTAACACGGTTAAATGGATAAGCATTTCACAGGTTTAACCTTTGCTTAACGTGATGCATTCCACGGGCAAACTTGCTTACAATCACTTAAATGTGCATTATTCACACTTTCCCTACCAGTGCCTACTCTAAGAAGTAAAATAATAACCCTTTCCAGGATCAGAACCCACAACCATGTACACCATCCTGAGAGTAACCTACCACTAAGCTATCTGAGATGCATCATTTTTGCTGCTGGATCTGCTGATGTGGATTTTGTTTCATCTATTTTAGTTTGTTTTAATTTTTCTGTTGCTTGAGATGCATCTATGCCAGTTGTGAATTCAGACAGGTTAATACACAAAATGGAGGATTGTGTGGAAACAGGACAAACCGCCATCTACCCAATGAAAGATGTATGCTATACACACATATATATATATATATATATATATATACATATATATATATATATATATATATATATATATATATATGTATATATATATATATATATATATATATATATGTAGAGAGAGAGAGATAGAGAGAGATACATAGATGCATGTCGATATATAGAGATATACATATATATGTAGATATATAGATAGGTTAAAAACATCTAAACATCTATGGAGGTACAGATAAACGTATGCAATAATATATATTATATATCTATATCTGTATACATATATATATATATATATATATATATATATATATATATATATATATATATATATACATATATATATATATATATATATATATATATATATATATATATATATATATATACACACACACACATGCATACATATATGTGTGTATACAGCATCTGAAATGTTCATATCTGAGTATAACAAGGACCATAGCCATCACACATTCTGCCCCCAAACAATATGAACACTCCATATGAAGAGTATATACCAATACACTATTACAAATATGTTCTATGGACACAGTCACCAAAACAGCTACAAGGACTGCAAATATCCATGACAGAAATACACAGACAGCATTCATTTAGCAAAACGTTATTACATTCCGATGAATTGCCAAAAGGATTCAAGGACTAACAGTACCTGCATGCTATACAGGAAGCATTTAACAGTGCTTGAATGAATCAGCCTTTAATTACCATAGTATTAGTCCACTAAGGGATAGGTGTTCACTTAGGGAAAGAATCCACACACACATATAGAAGATGTATAAAAGTGGTTCCTACACACCTGTATCTGCTATGTACACCCATCAACATCTCCCCCACATCCAAACTAATTACAACAATACATACTGTCATACCATAACCAATTATTCACCCACTGTACGACATCTGCTGAAACCTTAACATACCTAGACACAGACACACTAACATGGCCCTATGTGAAATAGTTGCTGTTATACAATGGAACAGCTGCTGATGTTATAGGGTTTGTTTGAACTAATCCCATTTCAGAGGGATGAAAAGTAATTACACCAGGAAGTGTTATCGATTACTGATTATCAGCACAGTATGATTCATGTTAACACCAAACTAAAGATTTTTGGTAAGCACACTTTAAACCCCCTAACATTATATGCATAGCCATGCAGCCTTGAGCTGGTCAAACATCCTGGCCAGACTGAAACATATGCAGAAGTATTAGGTACAGACAAACCTTACACAAGTAGCAATGTTCAGAAATATAACAGCAGTACTCACATTTAGACCAAATCCTCTAGGCATTATACACAATATATTAGTATTTGTCTCCATACAGCTGTTGCAATGGATTTTAAACAACACTTCCAGGCTGTCTTCCTCTCAAGTAAAGCAAAAAGACAACACCCAAGTGGACTACTCAATTATACTCCACTGTTGCCATGGTATTGGCTAAGGCAGTAGCTGCACAGCTGATGTGCATGCAATAAACTACTTAGGAACACCAATTTGTTATCAGGATAGCACGTGTTACTGATCTCTAACTATAAAAAGATGCCTTGTCTCACATTCAAACCATCTGTATCTATCTGTAGAACAGTACAAAATGCTGAAACACAAACCAAAAATGAATAATATACCAGTCAATAACACCTCCAATTACTAAGAAGATATGTATAGCATTTAGTATGTCTGTGTACATAGTACCTGTTCTGTAAGAATTGCAGTGTAATCAATGCATATAGTGGAAATAACTATCTTGTAGCGATGTATTGTTGAGCAGTAGCAATGCATGTAGTATTCTATGTGTGTACTGCTGTAGGTCACAACGCAAACTCCTTATACACCACAAGGGATGATATATATGAGCTTGGAACTCACCAATTCTCTTCCAGCCACTGTCAGTGTCAGGGTTGGTCCAACAAGCATGTGCTATAACAGGGGATAGTATATGTCGATATATTGTAACAGCAGACATATGCATGGGTGTATAAGTAAGATGAACATGTCAAAGGTGGGCTTACTGTGCAGATATGGTTTGCATTGTGGGATTTTGTGCCAATAACTGTTTAATTTACAGTATTTTAGGCAGATCTGTATTCCATTTTACATAGCATTTATGTTATGTTATGCAAACATTAGTTATGTCTATTGGCAATTACAATACTCAATAACAGGATACTTATGACATATTCATCTGACAGTTTAGCAGCATGATAGCAAAGATAATTGGAAGAGCTAGATAACTATCCTTGCACATAACACATGTAATAGCCACCTCTCTAGTATTGTTTGCAAGCAGTAACAACTGTGCATGTGTACATGTTATGCAAATGTGTAGTGACCCTTGTTACAGGGCTGGGCCAAATGGCCATGTGCACACCTACATAGAGTGGATATTGAGAGAAGAGACATACTGGTTAAACTACCAGGTTTGTGTAGTCTAACCTCTCATTGCCAACCTAACAGCCGCTTACACATACTGTATGCAAGGTAGTACACAGTACTGGTAATGAAACAGGTTGCATATCACCTTTAACTCCAGTGTAACATCTGCAGTAGGAGTGTAAGATGTAGGAGACAGCTGCCCATGTGTAATAGCTGCATCATAGGTGATGGCTTACACTATCTGATTATATCCTGATCATGCTGATAGTGACAGCAGAGTCTATTGATATATGACTCTGTTTGGGGAGCGGGTGTCTGTGCCCAGCAGAGCTCATGGTTCTGGTGGATATGTGAGTATATACCCAGAAAAGGAAACAGACCTATAGACACTTGCATCATCTGTAATCAACTATCAGGATGTGATGTGGTCCTTAGAGGAGGATTGCTGCTTAAGGTAGCTACTATGCTTCTGTAATAGCCAGTGTTGTCAAGTCCATAACACAAATATTTACTTGTGAGCATCACTGTCTAAAACATCTTCATAAACAATAAGTAAACTAACTACAGCACTTGTTACTTGTAGTACTGAATGCTATACAGGCATGTCCACTAGTCAGCTACCGATGTTTACTAATGTCAGCTTTGTGTATGTGGCCATCCTGGGGGAATGTAATCTCTATGCCATGTACACTGTCAAACCCACCTAACACCACACCCCACACATTGTATGGGATACAGCTACAGGGCTAAGCTGGAAGGCAGTCCAGTCTACAGCCATAACTGGACTGGACAGTCATGAGGTGTAGGTTAACACATGCATCTCATCATCACAACCAACACATACCCTTACCAGAACACAGTAAGGACACTCACACATACTACCAGAAATCACACACATTCAAAGAGGCTTCTAAGTATCTGGCCAAGCAAGTGACCTCCCAAGCTGGAATAGACAGACAAAATACACAAACTGTATGACATAGTTTGGATAATTGTGCCACACCTCAGAACACGTGGCCGGGAACATGCACAACAGTACTCATTTGTGAATGGAAACTCTATCACTATGTTACACACCAAGCTATACAACGGCAAACATACTATCAGCTGCCTGTCTGCCATGATTAGCCACATATCCATACACTCAGACCACCTTTTGAACTATACACATGGCTCTGGCATATTCCATGTTGTTGTGCAGGACCTGTGATGCAGTAGCCTGGACTGCATGGAAACACACATGTAGAAACTGTCAGGTCTTGTTGTCCATGCAGGTATGTCCCAAGGCCTGGGTAGCATTCTGCCATTGGCCAGAATGATACTGCAGTACAGGGACAAAAGGATTGTATTCCACAATTGTCTAATGTAGTGGTGCAATTCAAATTCCAGTATCTCTCTGCCTGGGGATAACATGGTTGACAGACCATGATGCTTTGCCAGACAGGGCCTGCATCTGTCACCCCTGGGAATCTGGATACTGGCTAGGGCTCATGCTTCCCATATAGTGCCTTCATCATGCACAGTTCAAGTGAAAGTCCACTGCTGTAACAGGGACAGCTAAGCAATAAACTGCGGGTCTCGCTACTCAGTGATACATTTCAGAAACTCAATATGAACTCACTAATGTCAATCCTTAACATGGAGAACATAAGTGTGCAGTGACTGAGATATGGTTCAATGCTCAGGAGAGCACACCTGCATTACCATGTTATAACACATACCTCACCTGTTGCCCATTATCCTTTAATGGAACACATGGGCCACAGGTGTGTCCTAGGACCCCTTCTGTTTGGCATCTACTTCTCAGAGGTCCAGGGAAAGACAAAAGGCCTGTGGCTGACAAAGTTTGCAGATGACTGTTAGTTGGGTGATGTCATTGGCTCCCCAAATGATGTTAACATACTGCAAGTGGATCTCACAGCAACTAATAACTGGTGCCATAGTTAAGGCCTCAAGCTAAATGCAAAAACATGACTTCTACTGACTACCACATCAATGGCAACCCCCTAAGTCCACAACCTGTGGCGAGAGACCAGGATACTCAGGTTGATAACAACCCCACATTTGACCATCAAGTAGCGACAGTGATCAGTAAAAACATTTTACTTGGTTCATCTCATAAGTAAAGGGATTGCATCCAGAAAAAAGGAGGTTATTACCTCTCTATACTCCTCCTTCATTCGACCAGTAATTAAGTATAATGCCCTGTTTGGAATATATATCTCCAAACATCTGCACCAGCTGGAAAGGCCACAGAAATACCTCACAAAAAGAATCCATGGCCTCCAACACCTGTCCTATGCAGACAGGGTCAAATCACTATCACTCCATTACTCTACTTGGTATCATACAGATTGCTCAGAGGTGATCTGTGTCTCACCTTCAAGGCAGTCTTGGACCTTGCCCTAATAGAGATGCTCCATATCTGAAAGTCTAACTCCTCACGCATTACCCGCATGAAAAAGGCCTGAATCTAATATGCAACATCAATAAAACATGCTGGAGAGACAGGTTTGTCTCCCAGAGGCTGCACCATCTCTGGAATAGAATTCCCATACACATCAAACAGAGTACCTCACTGACCCTCTTCAAGAGCAACCTTGATGAGTGGATGGGAAACCACAAATTTGTCCTTTGGGTTCTACCTGTGTCCCTCATTGACAGGGGTGACAGGTGCTATGTGAGGTTTCTTTTTGGGGATAAACTCTTGGCTAGGCTTGTAAGGGCCCCAGGGCCATTAGCCTAGTAACCTCCTATGATCCTATGATCCTATGTTACAACAAAAATGCCCAAAGTTAATGCAAAATATCAACAGCAATAGGTCAAAAACATGGAATCGACACAACAGTATGCATGCACCAAGAAATACCTTCCATTGATACAAAATCTAATTTTTTTTAAAAACAGTCCAGGTACCACCTAATAATTATGCTAACTCCAAGATTGCACAAACATGTGGAAGGGGATATTCCCCTACCTTGATAATTGAACAAATTGTGAGAAATAGCACACCTGTCAATCAACTACTTAGTCAGCCATATGTGGTCACCTAAACAGCTGTCAGCCACAAATACACACGCACACACTCAATGTATTGCAGCTCTGCAATATAAATATATATATTTATAGTTCACAGGTTCATAAGTGTAACAAGCTAAAACCACCTGAGCCTTTACAAGCCTAGCCATGCAATCCAAATGTGTCCTAAGTGTTATATGTTTTAGACATTTATATAGGGGTGATTTTTGGCTACAACATGATTTGCTGACTGCCACTGTCCATTAGAGATGTGGGTGCCAGACCAGTGGTGAACGTTTCATTTCCCATCCAGTGGTCTAAGTTACACTTAAATAGGGTTAGAGAAAAACTTTGTTTCACATCAATGGGGAGCCTGTTCCAGAGAAATAGACTTCTCTGAGATACAAATCTGTCTTGCCAACATGTCCTAGTTATGTTGCAAGTAAAATGTAGGCCCTTAGATCTAGTAGATCTAATTTTGTTTGTTTTGTGGGTGTGCCAAAGGATCATCAGAGCAGGGTCGAGGAATGTCTTGTGTACCAGCCATAGATCACCTCTGGGTAGTCTATTGGAAGCTGAGTATAGAGATAGAGATTTGAGGCAATCTGCATAGGACACTGTATTTATGCCCTGTATTCTTTTTGTAAGGAACCTCTGCTGACATTCCAGTTGCTGCATGTGTCTAATCAGAGACATACCAAAGGGGGCATTATACTCAATGATGGGTCTAAGGAGGGGTGAGTATAGTGCTGCACTGACTTCCCTGGAGCTAGATGCCATGCACTTGCTTATAAGTTGAGCAACATAGAAGGATTTCCTTACAGCCTTGGATACATGTTGGTCAAAGTCCAGGTTGCTATCTACATGTGTTCCCAAATCCCTGACTAGTTCATAGGTTCATAGTTTCATAGGTTCATACTAGGCTATCTGCCCTAGGGCATTTATAAGCCTAGCCAGAGTGTGTGTGGCTTTCACCACCCCTTAGGATGAGAATACTATACCCATTAGTTTGCTGTGCCTCTGTCCAGCAGTGATACAGAGATGATTCCCGGGGTAAACCTACAATCTCCCATCCACTCGTCAAGATTTCTCTTGAACAGAGTCAGTGAGGGGCTCTGCCTCACATGGACTGGGATTCTGTTCCATAGTGTAGAGAGTCTCTGGGTGATGAATCTGTCCCTCCAGCATGTCCTATTTATATCCGTGTTGAGCTTTAAGTCTCTTGCTCTCGTGGCTCTGGTGGATTTGGATTTTTTGAGGTGGAGCATGTCCATTAATTCCGGGTTGGACATGGCCTTGTATGTCAGGCACAGATCACCTCTGAGCAGATGGTATGCGACTGAATAGAGCTGGAGTTTCTTCAGTCGGGCATCGTATGACATATGTTTGAGCCCCTTTATCCTTTTGGTGAGGAACTTTTGAGGTCTTTCCAACTGCTACAGGTGTCGGGTAAGGTACATTCCGAATGGGGCGTTGTACTCAATCATTGGTCTGATAAGTGAAGAGTTCAGGGGTACAATGACCTCTCCTGATCTGGATGTGAATCCCTTCATGATCAGGTGGGCAATGTAGAAGGTCTTCCTAACCACTTTGGCAATGTGAGTGTCAAAAGAGAGGTTACTGTCAACTTGGGTCCCCAGGTCCCTGATAACTTCTTCCGTGTTTAATGGATTACCACCCATGTGGTAATTAGGGGTTACCTTGTTTTTCCCAAAGGGTATGACTATACATTTTTTGGCATTTAGCTTAAGGCCATGGCTCTGGCACCAGTTATCCATTTCTATAAGACCTCTCTGGAGGATGTCTGTGTCTGATGGAGTGTCAATTATGGTGCCCAGTTTGCAGTCATCTGCAAATTTTGTCAGCCACAATCCCCTATGTTTGCCTGCACTTCAGAAAAATAAATGCCGAACAAGAGGGGGCCCAGGACTGAGCCCTGTGGTACACCACTCATGACCGGCTTAGAGTCTGACATGGCACCAGCAACTCTAACCCTGTGTGTTCTGTCCTTGAGCCAGTTTGCAACCCATCTTGTGACATATGGGTTTACATCTAAGCTGGTGAGCTTTTCTATGATGCCCGAGTGGGGTATTGTGTCAACGCTTTGCTAGGTCAAGGTAGGCTGTGTGAACTGCCTTACCCTCATCAATGGCCTTAGTGACTGTTTAGAAAAAGTCGACCAAGTTCAAGAGGCAGGATCTGCCCTTGACAAAGCCAAATTGGGTAGGATCCAGTGTCTGTAGGTCCCCAATGTCTTTATTTATGAGTTCCATTATGATCCTCTCCATAGCTATGCAGACAAGGCTCGTCAAGCTTATGGGGTGGTAATTTCCAGGGTCCGTAGAAGCACCGCCTTTGTGGAGTGGGACCACAGTTGCCGTACGCCATTCTTTGGGTACGTATCCTGTAGTAAGGTTAAGATTAAACAGCAGCCTTATGTGTGGGTTTAGTTCCTCATTGAGTTCGTGTAGCACACAGCCGGGGACACCGTCCTGTCCCATTGATGCTGTTTTTTGCTTTAGAGAGAGCAGCTCTCACCTGGGCATCTGAGATGTTTGGGAGGCTAGACTCTGGTGGGATAGATATTTCTCCTTTTGGGGGGGGAGGGAGAAATTTGCACTGAACCTGTCTGCCAGTATGTTGGCAATGTCTGTGGGTTCAGTGATTTTTTTTATCATTTTGGACTAATTCTGAGCATATCTGGGAGTTTCCACCCAGGTTTCTAACATAGCTAAAGAAGGCTTTATGATTGTCTTTTGTGTCATTAGCGATTTTTCTCTCAAAGTTGGCCTTGGATGATTTTATGAGTGATCGTAGTTTTTGCTAGTATTGATCAGAGATACCTTCCCTTTTAGGGATTTTGCTCTGTCATGTAGTAGCTTTCTCCTCTTGTTGTAGAGTTTGTTTATGGCTGGGGTCCACCAGACCGTGCCTGCCTTTGGTGGAAAGGGTCTTGATTTTATTAGGGATTGCTTGATCCATACATTCCTGGAGGTGCTCGTAGAAGGCATTTGTAAGGGTTTCAGCAGCATGGGTTGTGGTTTCCACTGGCTCGGGGGCCTTGAAGGATACCACTCCAGTCTTAAGAAGTGTGAAGTTTGCTTTTGAGAAGTTCTTCACTGTGGTCTTTTTGCTGGGGTGGGGCGGTATGTGGATCCCCAGTGAGATTAATTTATGGTCTGATCTCACCAATGAGGGATATACTTCCGGTGTGGAGCATTTTGTCCCCATGTTTGTGATGATCAGGTCTAGTATATTATCTCCTCTTGTGAGAATGGTGACTAGTTGTTCCATAGCATTTGAGTTTATGAACTCAAGGAACCTTTGGGCTAGGGTGTTGGGGCTTGAGTAATGTTCCCAGTCTATGTTTGGGTAATTGAAGTCACCCAATATGATGGTGTTTGGAGAGACATTCATACTCTCCAGTGTCTTCAGGAAGGCTGTGTGGGTTTCCTGAGTTTGAGAAGGTGGTCTGTAGCATGTTACAATCTGTAGGGCAGTTTTACCTATGGTTAATTGCACCTGGATGGTCTCCGATGCTTCGTGCATTGCCACTAACCTGGAGGTGTGGGTATCCTTTATGAATATGGATACTCCCCCTCCTTTTGTGGTTCGGTCCGGATTTTGGGGCCGGAATGCATGACATGAGGTATAACCTGATAGTGCTGGGGTGCTCTCAGGAGCCTTGAACCAGGTTTCAGTCACAGCACAGACATCGATGTTCTCCATACTGAGGAGGGCTTCGAGGGCGTGCATCTTGAGGTTTAGACTTCTGGCATTGAGCAGTATTACCCTTAGTTTTTCTCCATTTTGTTTTCTAGGGCGGTAGGTTTATCATTTGAGCCTTGCCTAAAAAGGCACTATGGGGGTGGCAAGAGCCTTTGCCAATATCTGGAAGCCCAGGGTGACAGGTGCAAGCCGTCCCTTGCGAAGCAGCGTGGCTTGTCAAGCATGTCATCCCAGGCAGACAGACATTGATCCTTAGAATGACACCAGTAATTAAGCCAATTATTAAAGCTGATCATTTTGTCTCTGTATTGTGGCATCATTCTTGGTGAGGGTAGGATACTGCTCAGGGTCAGGGTCATACCGGCCTGGGCTACATAATCTGAGAGCTCCTCTATGTCTCTTTTCATGTAGTCCAGGGAGGTACGTCTCAGGTCGTTCACACCGGCATGGACAATGACTGAGTCATACTTGTACTTGCTGTGGAGTGACCTGAGTGCTTGTGTTATGTGGCGGATTCTAGCACCTGACAGGCAGCTTACTATGATCTTTTCCTTGTTCAGTCTGGTGAGTGGGATGTCAGTGTGTCTGACTATGGAGTCACCTATAACAAGTGTGTCTGGCATTGTGTTTGGCCTTAAGGGCTGTGACTGTTTAGCACACTGACTTTGAGAACTATGTGTTGCATGCCTTATGTCTTGAGGTGGCAGTTGCTTGGGTGTCTGCTTTGGAGGCCTCTGTAGTTTTGGTAGATTTTTGATCAGTGCCTCCGAGTATGTCTTTGTGTGTTTATGTGTTTGTTTTACAGTTGTGATAGTTCTATGTGAAACTGGGTTTGTGGTGTGCGTGGTTTCCTTCTCCTCCTGTCTAGTCTTGCCAGTCCTGAGTTGAGAGAGCTCAGCCTCCAGTTTGGCTATATAGTTGCATCTCTCACATGTATTTGTGTTTTGTGGGAGAAGGAGTGGGTTGTCTGTGTACATGAGGCAATTGTAACATTGCCTCAAGATGCCCAGATTCACCAGCTGAACAGGAGAGGATGCTAGCAACTGACCCTTCGACATGCTAGAAAAAGTGAAAAAGTTTGCTGTGTAACTGAGTCAGAAGGGACCTATATGGAAATGGGTACTCAAGGGGATTCTAGGCTAATGTAGTACTTTGTTTAGTATACAAGTACTTTACCTATATAAAAATGCTTTAGGAGCAAGTGCTGAGATTTTGAGATAGAGAATAGACTGTTGCAAGTAGAGAAGTTCTAAGGGAAAAATTGAAGAGCAGACTTTACGGAGCCAGAAACAGTTTAACCTTGTTTAACCGGCGCTGCCCGATGGTGCTCTATGGGCAACTCTGCGCTAAATCACACAAAAGCGCACTAAAGCGGGCTTTATAGCAGGGGGTTGAAAAGAGCTAGGAATTGACCCAAAATGGCCAATAGACTACAAGTTTCTGGCTGGAACCACTGCTCTAGGGACAAATAGGCTGCTCAGTACTCCCCACTCCCACTGGTGAACAAAGAAGCTTCCCTTTATCCAAATAAGGATATGGAATAGCACAGGAACCAAGCCAAAGCCCAGAGATCAGCAAACTCTGAAGACTGGACTATTCTAGTTCAGTAAGGCGGGAAAACAAGATTTTTTTTTTTTGCAGAAAACAGAGGAAAAACAGACAGTAAATGCTATAAATGCTTTTAAACGGCTAGCGACTTGAGTGTGTTAGCCTACAGGTAAAATTAAGCAACAAATAACTTTTAAAAGTGCAAAACAGTTAATCAACACAAAAACAGTTTAAATAGAATGCAGAGCTATATAAACAGGCGAAAATGCAGTCGCTAAGCAGTAAATAATCAAAAGCTAGAAAAAATACTTAAATCAGGAAAAGTCACTCTTTTGCTCTCTGCTGCTTGTAGAACTCTGCAGGACACCATGGGGAGCTGTGCTGTGCTGGATACAAGCAAAAAAGCCAGCTAAAGCGGGGCTTATTACAGCGGGCTGAAAAGAGCTAGGAATTGACCCAAAATGGCCAATAGACTACAAGTTTCTGGCTGGAACCACTCCTCTAGGGACAAACAGGCCGCTCAGTGCTCCCCACTCCCACTGGTGAACAAAGACGCTTCCTTTTATCCAAATAAGGATATGGAATAGCACAGGAACCAAGACAAAGCCCAGAGGTCAGCAAACTCTGAAGACTGGACTATTCTAGTTCAGTAAGGCGGGAAAACAAGATTTTTTTTTTGTTTTTTTCTTTTTTGCAGAAAACAGAAGAAAAACAGACAGTAAATGCTATAAATGCTTTTAAACGGCTAGCGCACTTGAGTGTGTTAGCCTACAGGTAAAATTAAGCAACAATTATCTTTTTTAAAAGTGCAAAACAGTTAATCAACACAAAAACAGTTTAAATAGAATGCAGAGCTGTATAAACAGGCGAAAAAGCAGTCGCTAAGCAGTAAATAATCAAAAAGCCAGAAAAAAATACTTAAATCAGGAAAAAGTCACTCTTTTGCTCTCTGCTGCTTGTAGAACTCTGCAGGACTCCACGAGGAGCTGTGCTGAGTTGAATACAAGCAAAAGCTAAAGCGGGCTTTATTACAGGGGGCTGAAAAGAGCTAGGAATTGACCCAAAATGGCCAATAGACTACACGTTTCTGGCTGGGACCACTCCTCTAGGGACAAATAGGCCGCTCAGTGATCCCCACTCCCACTGGTGAACAAAGACGCTTCCTTTTATCCAAATAAGGATATGGAATAGCACAGGAACCAAGACAAAGCCCAGAGGTCAGCAAACTCTGAAGACTGGACTATTCTAGTTCAGTAAGGCGGGAAAACAAGATTTTTTTTTTTTTTTTTTTTTTTGCAGAAAACAGAGGAAAAACAGACAGTAAATGCTATAAATGCTTTTAAGCGGCTAGCGCACTTGAGTGTGTTAGCCTACAGGTAAAATTAAGCAACAACTAACTTTTTAAAAGTGCAAAACAGTTAATCAACACAAAACAGTTTAAATAGAATGCAGAGCTGTATAAACAGGCTAAAATGCAGTCGCTAAGCAGTAAATAATCAAAAAGCCAGAAAAAATACTTAAATCAGTTATAGCAAATACAGCTATAACAAATGCTCTGAAATATACTGTATATTTCCAAAATGTTTGAGAAGGACAGTCAGAACACAAGAAGGTTCAGGCGAAAGAGAAAAAAAAAAGTTTTGTTTTACTTTTTGAAAGGGAAAAAGGAGGAACAGAAGGCCTTATCAAATTTTCTCTCTGTATTAAGCAGAATGAGTTAATGACACTAGACTGGGAGGTGTGTCACAGTAGGGGTGGGCAACTGCAAAGCCACCAAGTAAGACAGCAAGCACTACAGAGACAAATGAAAGTTTTTAAACAGATAAGGATTTGTGAAGATACTGAATAGACAAAGTGCTTTATATATATTAAATTTAAAAACAGTAATCTGTAAAAATAATCAAAAAAATCAAGATACTTATATTTTGTAGCTCAGTTGCAGTCAACAACTTCTCTAGTCTGCACTGTGTGCAAAGACAGAAACTTCTTTTTTTTTTTTTTACAAGAACACAAAAGAATCAGCCCCCACTAGCCAAGAGATAATTACACAGAGGAAATGTTTCAGTTTACACAATAGCCTACAAGACAGCAAGCACTACAGAGACAAATGAAAGTTTTTAAACAGATAAGAATTTGTGAAGATACTGAATAGACAAAGTGCTTTATATATATTAAATTTAAAAACAGTAATCTGTAAAAATAATAAAAAAAAATCAAGATACTTATATTTTGTAGCTCAGTTGCAGTCAACAACTTCTCTAGTCTGCACTGTGTGCAAAGACAGAAACTTCTTTTTTTTTTACAAGAACACAAAAGAACCAGCCCCACTAGCCAAGAGATAATTACACAGAGGAAATGTTTCAGTTTACACAATAGCCTACAAGACAGCAAGCACTACAGAGACAAATGAAAGTTTTTAAACAGATAAGGATTTGTGAAGATACTGAATAGACAAAGTGCTTTATATATATTAAATTTAAAAACAGTAATCTGTAAAAATAATCAAAAAAATCAAGATACTTATATTTTGTAGCTCAGTTGCAGTCAACAACCTCTCTAGTCTGCACTGTGTGCAAAGACAGAAACTTCTTTTTTTTTTTACAAGAACACAAAAGAACCAGCCCCCACTAGCCAAGAGATAATTACACAGAGGAAATGTTTCAGTTTACACAATAGCCTACAAGACAGCAAGCACTACAGAGACAAATGAAAGTTTTTAAACAGATAAGGATTTGTGAAGATACTGAATAGACAAAGTGCTTTATATATATTAAATTTAAAAACAGTAATCTGTAAAAATAATCAAAAAAAATCAAGATACTTATATTTTGTAGCTCAGTTGCAGTCAACAACTTCTCTAATCTGCACTGTGTGCAAAGACAGAAACTTCTTTTTTTTTTTTACAAGAACACAAAAGAACCAGCCCCCACTAGCCAAGAGATAATTACACAGAGGAAATGTTTCAGTTTACACAATATCCTACAAGACAGCAAGCACTACAGAGACAAATGAAAGTTTTTAAACAGATAAGGATTTGTGAAGATACTGAATAGACAAAGTGCTTTATATATATTACATTTAAAAACAGCAATCTGTAAAAATAATCAAAAAAAATCAAGATACTTATATTTTGTAGCTCAGTTGCAGTCAACAACCTCTCTAGTCTGCACTGTGTGCAAAGACAGAAACTTCTTTTTTTTTTTACAAGAACACAAAAGAACCAGCCCCCACTAGCCAAGAGATAATTACACAGAGGAAATGTTTCAGTTTACACAATATCCTACAAGACAGCAAGCACTACAGAAACAAATGAAAGTTTTTAAACAGATAAGGATTTGTGAAGATACTGAATAGACAAAGTGCTTTATATATATTAAATTTAAAAACAGTAATCTGCAAAAATAATCAAAAAAAATCAAGATACTTATATTTTGTAGCTCAGTTGCAGTCAACAACTTCTCTAGTCTGCACTGTGTGCAAAGACAGAAACTTCTTTTTTTTTTTTTTACAAGAACAGAAAAGAACCAGCCCCCACTAGCCAAGAGATAATTACACAGAGGAAATGTTTCAGTTTACACAATAGCCTACAAGACAGCAAGCACTACAGAGACAAATGAAAGTTTTTAAACAGATAAGGATTTGTGAAGATACTGAATAGACAAAGTGCTTTATATATATTAAATTTAAAAACAGTAATCTGTAAAAATAATCAAAAAAAATCAAGATACTTATATTTTGTAGCTCAGTTGCAGTCAACAACTTCTCTAGTCTGCACTGTGTCAACTAGGTTTCAAATGTAAATGCACTTTATTGTTTTATGACTTCAATGTTCTGCAAATTTCTGAGAGATATGTATGTCTCACACAGAAATGTCAAAAATTCAGTTAGTACCCGTTTAGCCTGGGAACTGAAGTCAGGTGAAAAAGAGTGATGTCATCCAAGCTAACCCAGCAGCAATGTTTATTATCAATTTAAGAACTCTCTCAGAGAGACACTAGGCATTTTTTATCTTGTCTTGGACATTGAAACATCCACTCAGCACTTCTGACTGCATGTTATCTGTAAGTAAGACTTAGGCCATAGTATCTCTTAGATATAGATAGGAATATAGTAAGGATTAGGTTAGATGTTTTCTGTATTTATTTGAGACTGCCCTGCAATGTTGTTTTAAAATATGTCCTGTGATTTTGAACTCTGTAGTTACTGAGTTGTTTGAATATTGTCTTGTTATTTTATTATTTATTATTAAGTATATTTAAACCTATCTCTGTGGCTGATATTTTTGACACATATTTAAGCTGTTAGGATACTTGCATATGTATTTGGTGACACTGTACAGGCCACTCCCTACCCCTAATAGTCTGGAGTTTGGTCAAAAACTACCATTTCGATAATAGTAAGATTACACAGTAGGACTGGTCACTCTTTGGTAAGGGTCTTATAATAGCTGATAAATAAGGTTGGCTGGTGGCTGCAGGTATTACCTTATAGTCTGGGCAGAAGGTTCATAGCTAGTAAACCTGTGCCAGCCTTTCCCAGGTGTGTGTGTGTGTGTTTTTGTATATCAATCAGATCTCAAAGTGTGTGTGTCAGCTACTTGGGCAGGGACACAAAGCACTGGTTGGACAGAGAGAGTGCTGGATTACTTAGCTTGGCCACTCAGCTGAGATCTTAACCCTATAGCTGTGCCAGTGGGGAGTCTTATTGGGGATCTGGAGAAAGAGGGAAAAAACAGCCCCAGACTGACTGTGTCCTCTGTGTGCTCTTAAGGGAAATTACACTTTACTGTATGTGTACTTGTCATCCTCCCCATTGTGTATGTCCCTCACTGTTGCCAGTGGTGAGAATTGAGGCTCCTTGATTGCTAGGCCAGTGCAGGGGCATCACAACATTTGTAAGTTCAACTGAGCAATGACCTTTTCAGCAGACGTCTGGGTGAAAAAGCTCCATTATACAGACATCACAACCATCAATTGCATTGCTTCATTTTTTACAGTCAAATTCACTCATGAGCAGCAGTTTCATTACTCAGAAATCCTTGACATCCATTACATCATTTACAAACAGTTTTGGTTAAAAATAACAGTTATATGGGTTGCATACAAACTTTTTTTTGTTTTATGAAATACAGGGATGTATATGCAGTGCTGTACCCTCAGTATGCATAGACTGTCAGGTTTTACTGAAGAATACTTGTTACAAGTGGTGTTCAAAATCTAGGACATTGGAAGATAGAATAAAGAGTTAGAGCAGCCCAAAGAAGGGAAGGAGGGGAGGAGACATAAGGAAGATAAAGGAGATGAGATGATAGAGGAGGGTATAGTTGTGATAATAGTACAATAGGTTTTCTGCAGCAGAGAGTTTTGGCACAAATTCATAGAGCTATATTAGTAACAGTTTAACCACAGTTGGTGCAGGTGCAGAGCCATTTATCTATCAGGTGTTGTTTCAGTTGGCATTTAAATTATTTCAGATTGCAGACTGTTCTTAAGTGGAGTGGGATGGCATTCTAACTATAAGTGATGCAGTGTGAATGCTGAGAATATCCTGCACTGTTGTTAGGTTTAGTATTGGAAAGTAATGATTTGTCAGTAAAGCAAAGAGGCCTCTCAGTAGATTAAGGCTGAATGATGGTGTGAAGAAGTGGGATTTTTGTTTTCTTTTTGCAGTAGTTTGAAACTGTGACTAGTTGCAATTACAATAAAGAATGGTTTAGTCTGAGACTGTTTTGTTGTTTTAGAGAGACCCCGGGATTCATGAAGGTTGCGCCAGGTGCAGGTGTACCATTGGCGTTCCAACACCAAATATGGCCGCTGAGCGATCCAGGTACGAGCTGTTCCCACGTACACTACCTGCGTATGCTACGCCCACACAGCTTCCAGGCCCTGTATGCTAATTACCCCATGTGCAGCAGTGTAGCATGCAAATGAAGGTATGCAGCAATCCAGGAAGTGATGCTGGCATAGTATAGGCATGCAGAAATCTAAACCATTAAAAATGGTTTACATTTTTGCAAACATAAAATTGGAGCCATGGCAGCCGACCAAACACATGTATTATATCATTAATATATGCCAATAGCTAAATATATAGCCATTGGCATAAAAAAAATGTACAAAATATAAAATTAACATTTAATATTTATATTCGCACTATCGCGACATTGAAGCACAGGGCAGTGGCGCACAAACGGGATTGCAAGGAAAATAGAAAAATATAAAATAAAACTGCAATGTAGCACATATCATGATTTCCCCATAATAGTCAATGGCAGGCATGCTACAACACACTATAGTGGAAGGGTTGCTAAGGGGCTGTGACAGTGTTATGCACGGTAGCTAGGAATTAGTAGGCAATGTCATGCAAATGAGAGGAGTAATAGTGAATCACATATTCCCCGCTGGTGTAAGGATGAACTTCACAGATTAGTATTATAACACTGAGGTGTGCCCTTGAGATAAAGATTACATCAAGAGAGGGGTGTGTCACCTTTGCTGTAAGCACATTGGAGCATTGCTAAACTGGTTTGCCCGTAGCTAAGCAAAGTTGCAGGATAGAGGTGTATTGAATTGGCTATAGCTTTGCTTAGCAGAGAGTAAACAAGGTAACTGATTATGCATGTGAACGGAGATAAAAACGCGCTTAATCCCATTAAATGGGTTTGAGTGGCGTGGATTGGAGCTGAAACAGGAAGGATATAGGAAAGAAATAAAGAAATGCTGCAGCAGGGAAGTTGGAGTGCAAATGACTAACACCTAGGAACCTACAGTGGGCCATTGACAACAGCTAACAAGGCTGCAAGCAGCTACCTGCAGAACAGGAAAGGGGAGGGACTATACTGCGAAGAAAACAAAGTGTCAGAGCAGAACAAAGCAGATTTGCAGTATATCAACTACAAGACACACATTTTGCAACACATGACTGAGTAGGGAAAGTACAAAACTAGAAAGACGTTAGGTGGATGCATGCCTGATAATGGGAGGAGATCCAGGTTTAAAAGTGAATTAAAGGGCAAAAGATTAATCAAGGCAGGCAAGCATAACTCCACAGTAAAGGCCCCACACTTGCAGTACTCACTGTAAAACCCATAATTAAGATACCCTGCAGCTGGAATTGCTCATACACACCCGATGACATCAGCAGCATCCATAGCACAATAGTATAAAGTGTGAAAGCACCTCACACACACACGTGTATACCCATACACTCTACACCATTGGTGTATACAGATGGGGAACTTTTAGTATGTACATGTTAGGGGCGCCATAGCTTTGATCCACCAGCATGTGGTGGAGACTGAAGGTGGTGTGGAGGATGATGCACACAACCACCTCAGGCACCCTAGGAGAAGAAGAGTGTTCAGACTCAGGGTAACCTACCAGTGGCTTCATATTCTAGATATAGTAGAGCATTATGGGGTGGACAGGGACACCCTACAGCAACTTGTGGAGCTGTGCCGGACACACCTCAGAGTCAGAACAAACAGAGGGGAACCCACCCCAGTGGATACAAATGTATGCGTAAGCTTGAGAATAATAGCTACAGGTACCTTTCAAAGGCCAACTGGAGATATCATGGGGATCTCACAGGCATCAGCATCCAGGGTATTTCACCAGTTCCTGGGTGCCATGTTACCACATGCCAATGAACACATATACTTCCCCCAAACGCAGGAGGAGTTGGCCAGCAATATTCATCTCTTCCACTGTGTGGCAGATTACCTGGAGGTACTGGGTGCAATAGACTGCATGCACATGCACATCAAGTCACCACCTGGTGAGCAGGGTAGGCGCTACATAAACTGCAAGGGATAACCCTCCATCAACTGCCATGTTGTGTGCAAAGCCCAGGGCATTATCATGGATGTGTGTGCTGGCAGCCCTGGAAGCTATCACGAGTCCCACATCTGGCATGACTCACAGCTGTATCAGGTATTTGCCAGGGGGGACATCCCATATGGCCACCTAGTGGGGGATGATGGTTATGCACTGGAACAGTGGATGATGACTCCCGTCAGAAATGCACACACACCCATGTAGGAATGCCATAATGAGGCACACGCACAAACCAGAATCATCATAGAGCATGCGTTTGGGATGCTTAAATCATGGTTCCATTGCTTGGACATATCTGGTGGAGCCTTCCAGTACTCTCCAGTCACGTGTGTCCACATCTTCATAGTATGTGCCATGCTACACAATATGATCCTGCAGAAACAGCTGCAGCAGGGACAGAATGGTGAAGGCCCTCACAGCCCACCATCATTGCCAAGGGCCTCACAGGCAAAGAGGTACTCAGACCACGAACACCCTGAACCAGCCCCAGTAGGCAGAAGGAGGTATGCCCAAAATGCCCATGCCTTGGCAAGGAGGGAATGTATAGCACACACACTGACAGTGTAGGCACCTAGGGACTGATACCTTTCTCCACCTGCACACACAGTAAAAATGGATTGCACACACACAAGACTACTTGTAAATTGTCATGTATAGGAAGTCTACTGTGTGCATCCAACATAAGCAACCCTCAACTATTGCACATACAACTGCTATTGGCACAAGGTAAGTCAACACCTGAACAATAAATTAAGCTATCAGCATGTGCTGATACTGTATGTATAGGTTCATATGTTCATAGGTAGGTACTTGGCTAACTGCTCGAGGGCATTCATAAGCCTAGCCAAAATGTGTCAGCTTTTGCCACCCCATTCAGTCATTAACTGTCCTTCTGTGGAGCAGAGCCAATGGTGGGATCCCTCGGGTGTATCTACTTTTCCTCATCTACTCTTCTAGGTTTCTCTTGAAGAGTGTTAGTGAGGGGCTCTGTATAATGTTATTAGGGATGTTGTTCCAAATTATGGGGAGTTTCTGTGACAGGAATCCATCCCTCCAGCATCTTTCAGTTATTGAGTTATTGTTGTGGCATGGTTCAGCTCACTACAGCGTGTGGCTCACTGTGACATGGATTCCCATAGGTGGAGCATATCCATTAAGCCTGAGTTCGACATGACTTTGTTGGCCAGCAGAGATCATCTCTGAGTAAACGAGATGCCACTGAGTAAAACAGGAGTTTATTCAGTCTGGCTGCATAGGACATATGTTTGAGGCCAGTAATCCTCTTGGCGAGGTGCATTCATGGACCTTCCAGCTGTTGGAAGTGTCTTCTGAGGTACATCCCAAATGTGTTATTACACTCTATGATGGGACTGATGAGTGATGAATAAAGGGGAACTATAACCTTAGAATGTCTAGATGGGAACCCTTTAGTAATCAGATGGCCTACATAGAAGGATGTCCTTACTACTCTGGAGATATTATTGTCAAAGGAGAGCTCACTGTCTACCTTGGTCCCCAGATACCCTATTACCTCATCTGTATTAAATTGGCTGCCACTTATGTGTTAATATGTGGGTGCTTAATATTCCACAATGGAATGACTATGCAATTTGTGGCACTTAGCTGGAGGCCTTGACTTTGACACCCTGTGTTGGTCTCTGTGAGGCCCCTTGAAGGATGTCTGTGTCACTTGGACTATCAATTATGGCTCCCAGTTCGAAGTCATTGCCAAACATGGTCTGCCGTAGTCCACCTGTGTTTGCCTGTACCACTGAGAAGTAGATGCCAAACAGTAGGGGGCCCAGGACTAAGTCCTGTGGGACACCAGTCTTGACTGGTTAAGAGTTGGACCTGGAAACCGCTAGTTGTACAATGTGGGTTCTGTGTGTAAGCCTGTTGGTAACCCATCCTGTGATGTATGGGAGTATGTACAGGCTGGTGAGTTTATCAATAATACCTGAGTGGGGAATGGTGTCAAAAGCCTTGGCGAGGTCCAGGTAGTATGTGTGAGCCACCTCTCCACTCATCTAATGTCTTGGTGACTGTCTGTAAGATGTCAAACAGGTTCAGTAGGCATGAACTGCACTCAACCAAGCTGACCTGGGTTGGGTCACATGTTTGGAGGTTACCAATGTCTTTGTTAATGAGTGCGATGAGGATGTGCTCCATAGAATTGTAGACCAGGCTAGTCAGGCTTTTGAGGTGGTAGTTACCATGGTCAGTTGTGTTTCCACCTTGGTGGAGTTGCCACATGCCATTGTATGGGCATGTAGCCTGTAGGTCTATATTAGAAAATCGAAGTTTGAAAACTTCGAATGTTCTCATATTGAACCCTATTCAGCAAAAGCTGAAAACATCGAACAAACAAAACAGCAAATTTTTTCCTAGGTAAAAAATTTGCAATTCCAAAACACATGCACACAACACAAGCACTCCAAACAAACAGCAATCCACACACATACACCTAAAATCTTACACCTAACCCTACACTAAACTACACACACACACCACTAACTATCCACTTACCTTAACCCAAACCCTAACCCTAAGGTCCGTCACTATCGCACACTCACCTCACCTGGTCCCTAACCCTAACTCAGCAAACCCGCCCTAACCCTCACGTCCACACAATCGCACACTTACCTGAACCCAACCCGTAACTTTCCATCACAGAGCTGAAAATACCAAAGCAACAGAAACAGACAACCAAATTCTTTCCCTAGGACAAAATTTGGTTTTCTGTTGCTTCAATATTTTCAGCTTTCGTTGAATAGGATTCGTTATTAGAACATTCAAAGTTTTGAAACTTTGATGCTCTAATATAGACCAATAGCCTGTGGAGAGCCTGAGGTTGAAAAGCTTAATTAGGTGGGGGGTCAGGTTGTCTTGTAGTGTTTGGAAGATGCAGTCTGGAACACCATCTGCCTCCACTGATGCTGTGTTTTGCTGTTAGAGATGGCCATTTCCACCTGTGTGTCTCTGATGTCTGGGATACTGTACTTTTCGAGTATTGTTGTGGGCTCTTTAGAGGGTGAAGTTTGCACTGAATGTATCTGCAAAGATGTTGGCGATATGAGTAGGGTCAGTATATTTTGTGCTATATTTCACCTGCACAGTGCAAATCTGTGTGTTACCACTTAGATCCTTGACATAGCCAAAGAAGGCTTTGTGGTTATCTTTCGAATCCTTGCCTATTTTCCTGTTGATGTTAGCCTTGGATGATTTCATGAGGGACCTACGTTTCTTACTAATACTGGTCACGAATGTCTGCCCTTCTTGTGATTTGCTGTTTTTCTGGAACACTGCCCTGCTTCTGTTGTATAGCCTGTTTATTGCAGGGGTCCACCAGACTGGTGTCTTTGTCTAGGAGGAGTGAGTCTTGGTTTACTAGTGATGGCACGATCTATACATCCTTGTAGGTGCTTATAGAGTGCATTTGTAAATCTGTCTGTATCTTAATCAGTGTTTTCCCCTTAGCATGGGGGCTGTGAAACCTCCCACCCCTGTCTCTAGTAGTGTGACTTTAGCTGTAGGAAAGGTATACACTGTGGATGTTCTTCGTTTTCCATTGCTGCAGTCCTTACTATTGGGTATAGTCCGCATCCAGTCGGCCCGAATACCAGAGTATAAGGCTGACGTCGGTCAGGGCGCATTAGACTGACGTCAGTACGTCAGGGTACTAATGCGCATGACCGGCGTCATATCCTCAGTCTTTTTTGCCGCGTTGTCCGATGCAGAAGCAGTTTTGCGAGTGCAGGTTGGCGTTCTGAAATATTTCCGAAACCGGAGTTTCAGACCGAATCAGAGTTGGCTAAGTACCCGTTGGAACATTTTGGTTTTTTCTTGACCTCAGTATTTAACCGGATGTCAGAAAAAGTGAATAACTGTATTTCTTGTGGGAAACAAATACCTCATAGGGATTACCATACATTGTGTATACCTTGTTTAGGGCCTGAGCACGTCGTTGTTGGTTGCCGCTCTTGTGCTAGGTTTAACAAACGCACTATTAAGAGGAGGTTAGACTGTGCCAGATTAGTGTTTGGGAAGCGTTGCAATTATAAAATGCCGTCGGATGCTCCGACGCCCGCTTCGTCCAAGAAGCGTAAGGACAAAATAGCGAAGCCTAGGGTTGATGAACCGGCAGTCCCGGACGTCGGTTCTTTAGGAGGCTCAGTGGAGCCAGAGGTTTTGCCAGGAGTTTCTATGGAGTCTCAGGCAGAAACTTTACTGTTACAGGATGTACCCTCTCAGGAGGCAGGCCAGGCTGAGGTGGCTTCTCAGGTAACTATTCTTTCCTCTCTTCCCACAGTAGTTAGAGCCTCTTCTTCTGTTGCCAAAACTTCTTTTAGAGGAAGGCCAAGCTCAGTTTTAGTAGGGGCTTCTCCTAGCCTTTCGGGTTCTGTACCTAAGAAACATATGCTTAAAATGGCAGAAGATTTGATTACTATGATTAGAGGTTCTATGGGCCCTCCTGATAAGAGGCCTAGGGTGGAACCAGAGTTTGACAGTTTTGAACAGGGTTCAGGGGCTTCTGAGTCTTCTGCGGAAGATTTGCAGGAGTATCCTCATTATTCTGATTCTGATGTGGATGATGCCACTCCTTCGGCTTCTCCTCCTGAGGATTTTTCATTTTCAGAGACTCTGCATTCCATGAGGGAGCACTTTAAATGGGAAGGCCAGGATTACTCTGATTCAGGAAGAGGCTTAGGGAATTCTTGTTTTACCCCAGCATAGGCCCTTAGCTATACCTCCTGTGTTGACTGTGGTGGAAGATGTTTTGCAGAGGCTTCCCTGAACCCTGATTCCTTGCCTCCTGCTCCTGTTAAACCTGATAGGTACTATAGGGTGCCCAAGCTCATAAGTATTTGTTTAAGAGTCCTAGGGCGGACCCAGAAACTGTTTCTCAGGGGCCTAATGGTGTTAAAGCCTCTGTGGTTAAAAATCCTGTTCCCACTGACAAAGAGGCAAGGGCGTTAGATAGGTGGGGTAAGAAAGTGTATACTTCTTCCACTCTAGCCATGAGAGCATTGAATTGTCAGTTTCACATGCTGAAATATCAAAATTATCTCCTTTCACAATTAAAATCTAAGGTGGATGCTTTGGCGGAAGGTATTGATTGTAAAGAATTGCTGGATTTAGTTTATGTGTCTGAACAAGTGGGCAAGCATTCTTTGCAATGTGGTTTTGATGCTGTGCAGGCCTCCTCGAGGGTGGCTGCCACTAGTTCTGTTCTTCGCAGGCATGCCTGGTTGAGGGATCAAAATTTGGCTGACCATGTTAAGACAAGGATTTTGGATGCTCCTTTACAGTCTGATGTGTTGTTTGGTTCACCTGTGGAAGCAGTTTTAAAGAAAATGGAGGACAAAGCTAAGTCTATGCAAACTGTTAAAGATTTTTGCAGGTACAGCCACGAAGTTTAGTAGAAATTGGCCTGCTAAGGGGTGGACATATCCTGCTTATGATTCCCAGTCTAGGGGTAGGTCTAGACGTGGTAGGGGCAGGGCCCAAGGTTCTTTTAGGCCTAGAACAGGGAGTTCACCTGCTCAGACTTCTGGTGAGGGCAGGGGTCAGTCCTTTCGTAAACAGACCCAATGACCTGCCTTTTCAGCTGCCAGTAGATTCTCGTCTGGCAGCTCCTTTGGAAGGACGACTGTCTCTTTTCAAAGAAAATTGGGATTTAATTACTCAAGACAGATGGGTGTTGGACATCATTCACCACGGTTACAGATTTTATTTCCATACAATGCCCCCTTTCACAGGCATGCCAGACGTTCCTCCTCCACAAAGAAAAGAGGCTCACAAGCAAGTTTCTCAGTTACTCCAAATGGGGGCCATTCAGCCAGTCCCTGTATCAGAAAGGGGCCTAGGATTTTATTCTCGCATGTTCCTAGTACCACAGAAGGGGTACACGTGGAGACCAATTTTGGATTTATCTCTCCTCAACACTTATCTGGACATTCCCAAGTTCAAGATGTTGACGTTGCAACAGCTTTTACCCCTGCTGGGCAAAGATCACTGGATGGTAACTTTAGATCTCAAGGAAGCTTACCTTCATGTGCCTATCAGGCTAAGTTACAGGAAGTATCTGCGGTTTCGAGCTGGAGATTCTCATTATCAGTTCTCTGCATTGCCCTTTGGCTTATCTACTGCGCCCAGAGTATTCACAAAGGTTCTGGCTCCAGTGATAGCTTACTTCAGGCTACAAGAAAAGGAAGACCTTCTACAGCATCTGGAATATGTTATAGCAGTGCTAAGATGCCTAGGGTATTCTGTGAACGAAATAAAGTCCAGTCTAGTACCCTCTCAAGACGTGTGCTTTCTGGGTGTGAGACTGCATACAGCAGCCCAGATGGCCTTTTTAACCCCGGACAAACAAAAAGAGTCTATCACTTTACTTCCATCAACTATCTCATCAGTCCGTGCTGACTGCAAAGACAGTCCTTCAAGCATTAGGGTTCATGGCATCTTGTATTCTGGTGCTTCCCAATGCCAAACTGCATATGAGGAAGTTACAATGGTATCTAAAACATGTATGGAAACAGCACTGCCAGGATTTGAACACTGTCATTCAAATAATACCTTGCCTTCAAAGAGAATTTTTGTGGTGGGCTCAGGAATGTCACCTAAACAAGGGACTCTCTGTGACCCAGCCAGAGGCGAGTCAGATTTTACCGACAGATGCCTCGGACATTGCTTGGGAGCTCATCTAAATGGAAAGTGGATACAAGACAAGTGGCCTGCCAGACTACAGCATCTACATATCAACATGAAGGAGATGTTAGCAGTCCAGTTCGCATTACTGGCTTTCAAGGAGTTACTTCTTCCAGGGCAGGTGTTGATTCTAACAGACAACACAACTGTCATGTGGTACTTCAACAAACAAGCCGGAACACATTCTTATCCTCTATGCAGGCAAGCAATGATTTTATGGGAGACTGCGCTACGCTTGCACCTAACTCTTCAGGCAAGGTTTCTGCCAGGAGCACAGCACTCCTTAGCAGATGTGTTAAGCAGACAAATCATGGATCCCCACAAGTGGTAACTGGATCTTCATGTATTTCAGAAATTGACAGTGTCATGGGGAACTCCAGACATAGATCTGTTCGCTTCTCCACTAAACCACCAGCTGCCACAGTTTTTGCAGAAGGGGTTTCATCACACAGCTTGGAAAGTGGATGCTCTGTCTTTCAGTTGGACGAACCTTCATGTGTATGCCTTTCCACCTCTGCCTCTTCTTCCAAAGGTACTGTTAAAGGTCAGACAGGACAGGCCAAGGATGATTTTGATAGCTCCAGATTGGCCTCAGCAACACTGGTACCCTCTACTACGAGTCTGGTAAAGAAGCCTCCATGGCCTTTACCTTTGATTCCACATCTGTTATCCCAGCAGGACGGTTATCTGCTCCATGTCAAGCTTCACTCTCTTCATCTGACAGCCTGGCATATTCTGTGTTGAAACACAACAGGTCTCAACTTCCTCAACAAGTTTTAAATGTGATTATGGAAGCTAGAAGACCTAGTACAAGGAAAGTGTACGCAGCCAAATGGAAGAGATTTTTATTTTGGAGTAAAGCAAAGAATTTGGAGATTTCTGAGCCTAATTTGAGTATGGCTCTTCAATATCTTACTGAGTTACTGGACAAGGGTCTGTCCTTCTCTTCCATTAAGATTCATGCTGCAGCAATCTCAGCTCACTATGATTGTGACCCACCATTGTTTTCGCATCCTTTGTTCAAGCAGTTTCTTAGAGGGGCAAAAAATATAAGACCCCCACGTAGAGCTCCTACTCCTGCTTGGGATCTCAATTTTGTGTTGGAAAAACTTACTCTACAACCTTTTGAGCCTGCGGCTACTGCTGAATTGAAATATTTGTCATGGAAGACTGCTTTTTTGTTGGCTATTACTTCTGCAAGACGGGTGTCTGAGTTACAGGCCCTTATGGCAGTCGAGCCCTTTTTGATTTTCCATAAGGATAGGGTATCATTACGTACTAATCCTTCCTTTATGCCTAAAGTGATTTCTAGTGTGGCTTTAAACCAAACTATTCATTTGCCTACTTTTTATGCAGACCCCCAAAATAAAGGGGAAAAGATTTTGCATACTTTAGATGTACACAGGCAATTGCGTTATTACTTAAGCAGGACTAAGGATTTTAGGCAGTCTCAGCAGTTGTTTGTTTCTTTTGCTTTGAATTCTCAGGGCAAGCCTGTGTCAAAACAAACTATTTCTAGGTGGATTGGCTTTTGCATTGCATTTTGTTATTCCCATCATGGCAAGGAGATTCCTGCTGGGATTAGGCCTCATTCCACTAGGGCTACTGCCACTTCAACAGCATTTCTACGGGGGGTGGCAACTAAGGATATTTTGGAAGCAGCTACTTGGAGTTCAGTGCATACTTTCTCTAAGCATTATCACCTTCCTATCTACTCTAAGTCTAGGGCTGGTTTTGCCACAGCTGTTTTGCAAGGCATGTTGTCAGCTCCTGCTTCTTTATGATTTGCCAGCCTCCCTTACCTCTGCTTTGGGATTCTACCCAATAGTAAGGACTGCAGCAATGGAAAACGAAGAACATAGTACAGTTTTGTACCTACCATAAATGTAGATGTTCGAGGATTCCATTGCTGCAGTCAATTACCTCCCTCCTTCCCTCTGTGTTTAGGGGTGGTTGTGTAGGTGAGTTTACCTGCTTATATTTTTGTATATATTGTTCATGTTTTGCTGCAGGTATTTTGGGCCTTGTCTTTTTAGGGTCTTCTGACATCTGGGGCAAGAAAAGACTGAGGATATGATGCCGGTCATGCGCATTAGTACCCTGACGTACTGACGTCAGTCTAATGCGCCCTGACCGACGTCAGCCTTATACTCTGGTATTCGGGCCGACTGGATGCGGACTATACCCAATAGTAAGGACTGCAGCAATGGAATCCTCGAACATCTACATTTATGGTAGGTACAAAACTGTACTTTTCTGTTGGTGGGGGAGATGGTTGGGTGTAGAAACAGTGAGTAGTTCATGGTCAGATCTAACCAGTGACCAGTTTACCTCTGCTGTGGTGCACCTGTCTCCCATGTTGGTGATTACCACTTCTAGTATGTTTCCACCCCTCATTAGGGAGTTTCCCATCTGATACAGGGCATATGGGGTGATAAATTCCAGGAAGCACTTGGCCTGGAAGTGAGTACTTGAGTATGTTTCCCAGTAAATGGTAGGATAGTTGACATCGACCAATACCAGGGTGTGCAGTAGGACTGTCATGTTTCCCACTGTCTCCAGGTAGGTGGAGTGGTGGTCCTGGGTCATGGAGGGTGATCAGTAGCAGGCCACAGTTTGCATTGCAGTTGTGGCTGATGTTAGCTGCACATGAATGATCTCAGTGGTATCATGCTGCCCCACTAACCTGGAGGTGTAGGTATCCCTGATGAATATAGATACCCCCCTCCATGTCTGTGTCAGTCCATGTTCTGTGGCCGAAATGTGTGGTATAGGTTGTAGTCTGGTATTGCTGGTGTGCTCTCAGGAGCCTTACAACAGGTCTCAGTTACCGCACAGATGTTGACGCCCATACTGAGGAGTGGCGTGAGTGGGTGCATGTTGTGATCACAACCCCTGGTGTTGAGTAGCAGAACCCTCATTGATTCTGCTATTGTGCTGTTTACGGAGGTGGGATTCACCTATGACACTTTCCTAAAAAAGGCACCATGGGGTCGCCAATAGCCTTGGCCAGTATTCCAAAGCCTATGGCTGACACATAAGCTGGTATGGTATTGTTGCATGCATGTTTCCCATCTGTGTTTGTTTCTCATCTTTCCTGTAAGTAACCTACTGGTAAGCAATAGAAAGCCTTAAACTTATACAAGTCTTCTAGCTTTCAAGATAGGCTTTTGGAGAGATTAAGTATCAGTGTTCTGTATGTTCTTGCTGTACTTAACTGTTTCTGACTACATGGTGATTTTTCACCGTATATTGTGATCTGAAAGCTCTGTTTATTCACATATTATGGTTGTGATGGCCTGCACTTTAGAGGTTCATAGATAGGTAGTACGCTTTCTGCCCATGGGCAATTAGAAGCATAGCTGCAGTGTGTTGGTTTTCTCTGCACCATTGATGAAGTAACTTAGCCTCTGTCAAGCATAGCCAATGAAGTGATTCCAGGCAGATTTGCCAGAAGCTGTTGAAGACTGGGGTGTTGGAGGGAGATAGCGGCACTTAGTGATCTAAAGAGGGCATGTTAACATGAAACATCAACACCATTCAATTTCCCCAACAGGTCTTGCAGCTATAAAACTGGAGAGGCTCCCCCATCCCCTGGCTGTATGGATCTGGGACACATGATCCTAGGGGTATATATTCTGTTACCCATTCACACATCAAGGTTTCCCTTGAAGTGTGTCAGTGAGGGGCTATGCCTAATGTAGTTATGAATGTAATTTATAGTCTCTCATTTCATTTATTATATGTTTTTATTTCAAGAGTAAGTGAAGCTCAGTGGGTTTGGGTGACTCCGCCCTTTGCTTAGCCTAGCTTACACATAGAAATCATCTAAATAGGAAATAAGCGGAAGCAATGTTAATGTCAATAGAGTAATGGTTACAGCATTTTCGTAGTATCTGTGCATTCGAGGTTCAAATCCCAATAAAGTCAGGGATGTTTATTATGTTAAAAACTATACCTTAACCACAGCTTGCATATATAGGTAGTATTCGTCAGTACAATAAACATTTGAAACACCCATATAAACCATTGTGTGCTGGAGAGTAAAGTCAACAGAGAATGTAATGTTATATAACCACATAGTGAGATGTTACTTCACTGAAATGTATATATTCTGAGTAGTTAGCAGATGTGGCCATGTTTGCGTGCCCAGGTTATACATTTTAACGTTTGTTTAACTGTGTTTAACTGCTGCTTTAATGTCACACAAACACCTTTAAACATGCTTACAACTACTTAAATGAGCCTTATTCTTGAGTAAAAAACAATTTTAAAAGCATCGCAGGTGTTGAACCCTGGACCATGCACACTATAGTCATGGGACTTACCACAAAGCTACCTAAGCTGTATACAAGTTTTATGGTCTTTAGACTACACCTTATACTATAGGTATTCCACAGTACTGACCACAAATGGGACAGTCACTTTGTACATATGTACAGTACATTGTAATGCACTGTACTTTGTGAATCAACATATACAAGTCTACATATGTATAACTGTTACAAATTAATACGAAATATATATATATATATATATATATATATATATATATATATATATATATATATATATATATATATATATACATATATATATCTACGTCAGTGATGTCTGCATATATATATATATATATATATATATAGGTTCATAGGTTCATAGGTTCATACTAGGCTATCTGCCCTAGGGCATTTATAAGCCTAGCCAGAATGTGTTTGGCTTTCACCACCCATTTTAAATTTATTTTGCTATGCCCTTTTTCGAAGTTAGTATACTGTGCCTCTGTCTAACAGTGACACAGAAGTGATACCCGAGGTAAACCTACGATCTCCCATCCACTCATCAAGATTCCTCTTGAAGAGAGTCAATGAGGGACTCTGCCTAACCTGGACTGGGATTTTATTCCAGAGTGAAGGGAGCCTCTGGGTTATGAATCTGTCCTTCCAGCATGTCCTGTTTATTTCAGTGCTGAGGTTCAAGTCTCTACGCGTAGCGATGGGATTTGGATTTTCTGAGGTGCAGCATGTCCATTAATTCGGGTTGGACATGGCTTTATCGTCAAGCACAGATCGCCTCTGAACAGGCGGTATGCCACTGAGTAGAGCTGGAGTTTCTTTAACCGGGCAGCATATGGCATCTGTTTGAGCCCTTTGATCCTCTTGGTGAGGTACTTTTGGGGTCTTTCCAGTTGCTGCAGGTGTCTGGTAAGGTACATCCCAAAAGGGGCATTGTATTCAATTATGGGCCTGATGAGGGATGAGTAAAGAGGCACGATGACCTCCCTGATCTAGATGTGAATCCCTTCATGATTAGGTGGGCTATATAAAATGTTTTTCTAACCACTTTGGCCACGTGGTTGTCAAATGAGAGATTGCTATCAACTTGGGTCCCCAGGTCCCTAATTACTTCTTCTGTACTTAATGGATTTCCACCTATGTGGTAATTTGTGGGCACTTTGTTTTTGCCAAAGGGATGACTATACACTTTTTGGCATTTAGCTTGAGGCCATGGCTCTGGCACCAGTTGTCTGTTTCTATGAGGCCCTTTTGGAGGATGCTTGTGTCGGCTGGAGAGTCGATTATGGCCAGTTTGCAGTCATCTGTGAACTTGGTCAGCCACAGTCCTTCCGTGTTGGCCTGTACCTCCGAAATATATACCGAACAAGAGAGGTCCCAGGACTGAGCCTTGTGGGACACCACTTGTAACTGGTTTGGAGTCTGACATGGCTCCAGCAATTCTAACCATGTGGGTTTTGTCCTTGAGCCAGTTTGCAATCCATCTAGTGACATAGGGGTCTATATTTAAGCTGGTGAGCTTATCTATAATGCCCGAGTGGGGTATTGTATCAAAGGCTTTTGCGAGGTCCAGGTAGGCTGTGTGGACCACCTTCCCCTCGTCAATGGCCTTGGTGACTGTTTCAAAGAAATCAACCAGGTTTAAGAGACAGGATCTGCCCTTAACAAAGCTGAACTGGGTAGGATCCAGTGTCTGTAGGTCCCCAATATCTTTATTTATGAGGTCCATGATGATCCTTTCCATAGCTATGCAGACCAAGCTAGTCAGGCTTATGGGGCGATAGTTTCCAGGATCCGTTGAGGCACCACCTTTATGGAGAGGGACCACTGTTGCTGTACGCCACTCTTTGGGCACATATCCTGTAGTAAGGCTGAGACTGAACAGTAGTTTTATGTTTGGGTTTAGCTCTTCTTGGAGTTCATGTAGGACGCCGCCCGGGACACCGTCTGGTCCCATTGATGCTGTGTTTTTTCTTTGGAGAGGGCGGCCCTTACCTGAGCATCTGAGATGACAGGGGGGCAGCACTCTGCTGGGATAGATATTTACCCTTTTGGTGGGGAGGGGGGGGGAGAAGTTTGCGCTGAACCTGTCAGCTAGGATGTTGGCAATGTCTGTGGGTTCAGTGTATTTTTTGTCATTTTGGACTAATTCTGAGCATATCTGGGAATTACCACCCAGGTTCCTAACATAACTAAAAGCCTTGTGATTATCCTTAGTGTCCTGTGCAATTTTTCTCTCGAAGCTGGCCTTAGACAATTTTATGAGTGCCCATAGTTTTTTGCTAATACTGATCAGTGATGCCTTCCCTTTTTGGGATT